>NW_008677914.1:79721-114413 GCF_000695815.1 Acanthisitta chloris | reverse complement strand
CAGGTTGCTCTGAGGTCTCCACACAACCTTCTCCTCTCCAGGCTCAACAGCCCCAACTCTCTCAGCCTGTCCTCATGGGGAAGGTGCTCCAGTGCTCTGAGCAGCTTCGTGGCCTCCTCTTGCCTTGCTCCAACACTTCCATGTCCTTCTGCTATTGGGGCCACTATAGCTGTGTGCAGGACTCCAGGTGGGTCTGAGCAGAGCAGATGGGGAGAATCAGCTCCTTGATATTTGACAGACACACTCAGCTAAACTAGGGAATGATAATAAGTATTCCAAGACACTTGAAACAACTGTGACTGTTCTCCTTCCCCCCAGCTCTGCCTGAAAAATGGTTTCTTAATGCAGTTTTCTCTAATAAACTTAACGTCTTCAGATTTTATTTCCCACTTGAGGTCTAAATCATCTTTGCCATAAATGTAAAACAACTAAGCCAATTGTTTGCTGGTGCAGGTTTACAATATATCATTGCAGGAATAATTTAGAGACCTGAGAAGTTTTGCTTTGCTATAAATTTGCTCAGCTCATTACTGAGCTGCAAAAGAAGGAGATTCCCACTGGAAAATGGGAGCGGTGGAAATCTACCCCAGAGCCATGGGTTGAGTTTTATTGCTTTGCTCCACTCTAAAAAGATGTTTCTTTTAAATAGGAGGTGGATAAAGCATACTGGGTCACACAAGAGAGGTCCTGAGAGGGTCTGAATTAGCCTGAACACATGGGACAACATGTCCTGGCTAGAAGAAAGTCAACTGTTTCCTGGGCTGCAGCCAAAGGAGTGTGGCAGCAGGAGAGCACCTTCCCTATGAGGACAGACTGAGAGAGTTGGGGCTGTTCAGCCTGGAGAAGAGAAGATTGTATGAGATCTCAGAGCAACCTGCCAGGAGCTGAAGGGGCTCCAGGGAATCTGCAGTCCCTGAGCTGAAGATGACTCTAGTCTCTGGGATGAGGATCACTCCAATCCCAGGTGAGTAACCAAGACACAACCACCTCTCACTCAGTCTTTCCTCCCTCAGGTTTGTCCTGCCCTGAAGCCAGTCTTTGTGGCCACACTTGCAGTGATTCAAAGGCTAAACCAGTCATAAGTTGTGACTCAAGGGCTGAATGAAGCTTCCCAACAAGTGACCAGCGGAAGCCTGAAACTGAGGATTAATGGGATATAAATATAGCCCAGGCAAATGCACTTGGCATGCAATGATCAAATCTCCATCCTCTGGAATAGCAATAAATCACATGCCCAAGGCCTTTCACTTCCAGCCCCAGAATTATTTCCACTCTATCAAACAACTCCTTTCATCAACAGCTCCATCTCCAGATAATTTATGTTCACTCTTCTTGTCTCCTCCTCATCTCCTCACAGACAAATGGGCTTTGGACAGCACTGGAGAATTTCCCTTCTTGAATAGTTAGAAAAGTTCCTATTTCTACTCTGCCTGGACTCATGGCTGGGTTAGTTCTATTTGATCTATTTCCATCTTAGCCCTTAATAGCTTTTCCACCTTTGATATTATCCCCCAGATGTATTTATATTAAGAAGCATCACCTAATCCTCAAAGTCAGTTTGCTCTATTGGCAAAGCAAAGCTTTCCAAGTAAGGCAGGAGCTCCACTGCCCCAAACTGCCTGATCCATTAGCTTTCCTCTTCCCTCAGGCAATGGGAACTCAGGGTTTGGCCAAACCTATGCACAACATGTCAAAAAAATCCTTACTGTTGCTTTTTGAGGCCACAGCTGGAGTATTGTGTCCAGGTCTGGGCTCCTCAGGGCCAGAGGGACATGGAGCTCCTGGAGCAGGTCCAGAGGAGGTTGACAAAGATGCTGAAGGGACTGGATCACCTCATTGAGGAGGAAAGGCTGAGGGAGTTGGGGCTGTTCAGCCTCAAGAAGAGACACTGAGAGGGACCTCACTGATATATTCAAGTATATGAATGGGAAATGCCAAGATGATGGAACACTTTGAGCTGTTAAATCTAATCTCTTGTCTGTGGTTCCAGTGGTTTAATAATCTGATTGTTCATGTGTGATGATGTGTGTCTGGATAAGTGTCCCAGCCTGAGTCTGAACCCTTCTTACTCCCACATAATCCATCCTTGCCTACTGTCTCCAAGATAACATCTGGTGGGTTGTTCCCATGCACTAATCATCCTGTGCATCCTTTAGACATGAGTGCAAGATCATCAAGTCCAACCTGTGACCCATCACCACTTGTCAACTAGCCCAGAGCACTGAGTGCCATGTCCAGTCGTTCCTTGGACACCTCCAGGGATGGTATCTCCACCACCTCCTTGGACAGATCCAATGCCTGACAGCCCTTTCCATGGGGAAATTCCTCCTGATGTCCAACCTAAACCTCCCCTGGCACAACTTGTGGCTGTTTCTTCTTTTCCCATCACTTGTTTCCTGTGAGCAGAGCCTGACTCCACCTGGCTGCACCTCCTGGCAGGTGTTTGTGGGGACCCAGGTGGCTCCAGGCTTAGCAGTCCATTGCTTCTCCTGCCTCTTCCCTGAGAAGTATAGGAATCCAAGTAAAAGAATTGAATAACAAATTGAATAACTGAAGACAATTTGAACCTGGCAATGAGCTCCTGAGCTGAGTTTCAAGCTACACATCAGGACCTCTATCTTGCCTTTGTAGGTTCATGAGCAATGAATGGCACAGAGATATCTCAAAGAGAACTCACTAGAAATCTTGAGGACGATTCTGTTCCCAACTGCAAACAATCCCAAAAGCCAAATAATTCATGGAAGATGCTTCAACTTTTAGCTCTGAAGTAAAACAGAAGAAAACTGAAATATTTTGCTCTTCTCAAAGGGGAATATTTGATTTTCTTTCTCCAAAATCATTTTTTGCATCATTTATTTGCCTTTAAATTATCTAGAAGAAGTTTCAAATCCCCTAAAATTAGATTGAAACATTTTTCTTTTATCCAGACAGAACAGTTTGGTTGATCCTTTTTTATTTTTTTTTTCAGTGTGGGGGCTTAAAATTCATTTCCATTTTACTTTGTGAAATCATTCATATGTGAAAAAATGAAAGATGAGTTCTGAGCCATCCACACCCTATGAACAGAAGTGGTTTGGGTTATCTAGCCAAATAGAAGATGTTACCCCAGAGCAAAGCAGTTCCTGGAGGCAGGAGGACATCTTGCGCTGACAGGACCTGAAGAAATTCGACAAAACTGGTCCCAGGGTTCCATACTGGGAGTGGCTGTGGTTGCCCCAAGCCTGGCAGTGTTCAAAGCCAGGTTAGCTAAAGCCTTGAGCAACCTGTTCTGGTGGGAGGTGTCCCTGCCCAGGGCAGGGGTTTGGGGCTGGATGATCTCTAAGCTCCATTCCAACCCCTTCACATACTATGAATCCATCTGCTCCCAATTCTCTTCCTTCCTCTGTGCTGTGTGAGTGCCTCACACTCATCTCCATAGTAACCTGGGAAATTGCTTTCTTTCTGTGTGAAGAACTGGCCAGCAGAAACACCAGCAGCACTGCAAGGCTTACCAGGCATATAATCAGGGAATCACTGAGGCTGGAAAAGACCTCCAAGATCATCAAGTCCAATCTTGGACTGAATCCCACAAGGTTCCAGAAGAGGCTCAGGAGGTTCTGAAGCCACAGCAAGATATCCCAGGAACAGGACTTTTTGGGAACTTGCTCTTGGAAGGAACCTAGAGGAGATGAGGAAAGAAAAGAGCATGAGGAACATCTGAGGAAATGTTTTGCTAGAGTTACCTATGAGAATACTTTTATTTCAGGGCTTGAAGAGGAGGAGATGGGGGGGAAGGATGAAAAAAGAAACCACTAGCTGCTTTGCCCAGCCTGGTTGACTCACTGGATGCAGTGCTTGTCTGCAAAACTCCTGCAGCTACCAGAGGCATCTCCATGGGCTTTGTGAAGCAGGACCTGGAGACTCCAAAGTCATCATAGAATGTTAAGGGATTGGAATGGAGCTTAGAGATTATTCAGCTCCAACCCCCTGCCCTGGGCAGGGACACCTCCCACCAGAACAGGTTGCTCAAGGCTTTCTCCAACCTGGCTTTGAACACTGCCAGGCTTGGGGCAGCCACAGCCTCCCTGGGCAACCTGTGCCAGTGTCTCACCACCCTCACAGGGAAAACTCTTGCCTAACATCTCATCTCAATTTCCCTCTCACAATATCTCCCCATTGCTCCTTGTCCTGTCTCTGCAGTTTCTACCCACGAGTCCCTCTGCAGCTTCCCTGGAGCCCCTTCAGCTCCTGGGAGGTTGCTCTGAGGTCTCCACACAACCTTCTTTTCTCTAGAGAATGGTTTGGGTTGGAAGGACCTTCAAAACCAACCCGTTCCAACCCCTGCCCTGGGCAGGGACACCTACCACCAGGCCAGATTGCTCAAGGCTTTAGCCAACCTGGCTTTGAACAATAAAAAGCAGATGCAAAATACAGAGCAAATACAGATGAACTCCTGTTTGCTCTACCATCTAGGGACAGCAAAGGAAAGCACAAAAGTAGCCAAGGCTGGAAAAAAACAATAGAAATCATTGCTATGAACACTATTGACACAGACTGAAGGTGTCAGGGAGGCCAAGGGACAAAGAGTTTGATTCCAACAGAGAGAGATGGGAAAAACTGAGCTCTTTGGGATCCATGAAGGGTTTTGTTCTTGAAATGTCTTTGGGCTTTATTCCAGGTGTATTGGCTTTTCTAATTAAAGTGATTGATTCACTCCAGAAATGTGTCCTAAGTAGCCTTTCTCTGCTCAAATCCTTCCTAATGTAAGAATATCACTCATGTCCCAGTTGAGGCTAATTAATGTCAGGGATAAGTGATCCATGTGCCTGCTGGAGTCCTCCTGCACTGAGAAGATCTACCCACTTCTTCTGCAATGTTCTTTACCCAGAGGGTGGTGAGGCACTGGAACAGGTTACCCAGAGCAGCTGTGGCTGCTTCATCCCTGGAAGTGTACCAGGCCAGATTGGATAAAGCCTTGAGCAGCCTGGTCTGGTGTGAGGTGTCCCTGCCCAGGGCAGGGGGTTGGGGCTGGATGATCTCTAAGCTCCATTCCAACCCCTTCACATACTATGAATCCATCTGCTCCCAATTCTCTTCCTTCCTCTGTGCTGTGTGAGTGCCTCACACTCATCTCCATAGTAACCTGGGAAATTGCTTTCCCCCAGGGCTGAGCAGAGGGACAGGATCAGACCCTGACCTGCTGGCAATGCTCTTCCTAATGCAGCCCAGGGTCCCATTGGCCTTCCTGGCCCCCAGGGCACAGTGCTGGGCAGGGACAGCTTGTTGTGCCCCAGGACATCCAGGGCCTCCTCCCCAGAGCTGGTCTCCAGCAGGTCAGTGCCAACCTGTACTAGTGTTTGGGGTCGTTCCTCTCCAGGTGCAGAACACACTTCCCTAGCCTGGAACACTCCCAGAGATGGAGCAGCCACAGCTTCTCCATGGAGAGGAACTGATCCTAAGTGATGCCACCAAAGACCACTGTGATTTGCTACTGTCTCATCTCAATGGGCAGGAGACACTTCCCTCTTGGAAAAAAACCCAACACATAAGGTGTTTCAGTCAGTTCCCAGAGGGTTTGGAAATTAAAATAAACTAAAAGAGGGTAAAATTCCCCAGAACATAAAGGTTTGATTCAGTTATTCTGTAAGACACTGACAGCCACACATATTATCCCACTCTATTACTGCTCTGGCAAGGAACCATATCAACTAATAGTATTAAAATGAAGGTCCTATAAAGGGAGATAAAAAGGAGATGCAATTCACAATGTGAAATGGAGAATTTGGAGACAATTTTAGGCTGTTGAGAAGCAAATGTGTTCCCAAAAAATCATCTCTCTAGGGAAGGAAGAGGGAGAGAAGGGAAAATTGTTGCTTCACTGCCACCCACAGAATGTTGGCAGATTTTTTTGGGGAAGAGCTTTCACAAGCTGCTCCTTGGGGGTCTGCAAGGTGGGAGAAAGCCTAAATAACTTGCTGGGCTGTGGTTGGTGCTTATTGTGTCCTTTTTTTGGCACAGGAGCTGCTCACAGGCTTCAAATCCTGCACAGGTGGAATCAAAGTATCCCAGACTCATGGAATGGACTGGCTTGGTAGGACCTTAAAGCAGGTGGACCCCCTGTTCTACCCCCTGCCATGGGCAGGGACACCTTCCACTAGCCCAGGTGGCTCCAAGCCCCATCCAGCCTAGTCTGGAACACTCCCAGGGATGGAGCAGCCACAGCTGCTCTGGGCAACCTGTGCCAGTGCCTCAGCACCCTCACAGGTGCTGTTCCTTCCCAATATCCCATCTAGCCCTGCCCTCTGGCAGTGGGAAGCCATTCCCTCTGTCCTGTCCCTCCATGCCTTGCCCCAAGTCCCTCTGCAGCTCTCTTGGAGCCCCTTTAGGCACTGGAAGTGGCTCTGAGGTCTCCCTGGAGTCTTCTCTTCTCCAGGCTGAACACCCCCAGCTGACATACACATTCCACGAATTAAGCAGGAAAATCAAACCATCAAACCTCTGTTTATTTATGGGTTTTTTCATCTTCAAAAGAAAGAATAACCTTAATTAGTGTCTGCAAAGTGTGTGAGACAGAAGATGCTGACGTTGTGCGCAGACAGGGATGTCTCCCTGAATCTGGGCCTGGAGCAGGGATTGTGGTGAGATCCTCAATACAAATGTGTCTCCAGACATGCAGAGGAACCAGAACCTCCACATCTGGTGCCTCTTTGGGCTGTGGAGAGTTTACTTTTGACCAGCAACCTGCTGTCCCCATGGCTCTCCTCCCTCGTTTAATGGGACTCACACATGGGAATGCTCTGGGCTGAGCTCTATCAGCACACAGGAGCTGTGCCAATGCTCTAATTAAGGGCTCTAATTGCAGGCAGGGTGAGAGAGGATTGTGCTAAGGGCTGTCATTTTGCATCACTACTTACCATTCAGCACCTCTGCCTTGTTTTCCAACATCTCCTTTCCCAGGGCTGTGTGGGCTCTGCATGGTCCCATGGGCAGGAGAGGCTTCCAGTTTCTCTGAATATACATCTGACTTGTTTCATTTGCATCTTGTCACTGTAAAACACTTCCCATTGTAGTTTTTTGGGTTTTATTTGATGGATGTATGAATTCTGCAGTCCAAGAGGCATCTTCAGTTGGCCTCTGGGGTCTCTCGATGCTTCTGGGTCAGACAAGACGTGAGCTGCTTTATAGCCTCATCCTGAGGGTTTGCCATCTAGTTTTGAAGTCTTCCAGAGTTCTCAGCTCATTTCAACATTTCTCACAGTTTGAAGGCTTTGAGATTAGCATAAAGAGCAAAGAGAAACAGAAAACCCAGAGGAAAATGTCTAAACTGGGGCCTGAGCAGGGGCAAGGTCCTCGAGCTGCCAGTGCCTTTTTGGGCACATGCTGAGTAGTCCAGGATATCCCCAGGGTATCCCTAGCATATCCAGATTTGCTGAGGGTCACTGGCATGTTCACCACTGAGGAGTTCTACCTGCTCATGCCACACTGGGTGACCTCAGTCATGGCCCTGGTGACAGACACTGTGTCCAGAGGGTCCTGGGACTGAAAGCAGTGAATTCCCCATTGAATTTGTCTGCTTTGCTCTATGAGTGAGATTTGAACCTATCAAAGACATCTCTGACAGCTGTGATGAGTGCTCAGAAGTCCTTTTCCATCTCCCAACCATGACCTCAGCCATGGCACTGGTGGCAGGCCCAGAGCAGTGCTAGAGTTGAAGGCTGGAACACCTCTCCATTGAATTTGTCTGCTTTGCCCTAAGTGATCTCTGAGCTCACCAAGGGCATCTCTGGCAGCCCTGACGGATGCCTAGAAGTCCTCCCATCTCCCAGCCATGGCCCTGGTAGCAGACACTGTGCCCAGAGGAGTTCTGGGGCTGAAGACAGTGACACTTCTCTGTTGAACTGGGCTCCTTTGCCCTATGAGTGAGCTCTGAGCTCTGACAGCCCTGATGGTGGCTCAAAAGTCCTTTTCCATCTCCCAGAGAGCTTCTGCCAGCTTGGATGATCCATGTGGGCACTGGCCTAGAAATGTCACTTCAAACACTTCCCCAGTGACTTTCCTGGGCTGTAAATGAAGTGAAGAAAGAAAACCCTAAGAACTGATCCTTATCTATGTGAGAGTGAGGAGCCCATGGCTTCCTTTGGATTCCTTTGGCTTCCTTGGCTTCCTTGGCTTCCTTAAAGGCAGCCAGGCTGGGAGGTGACCTGGAGGGACTGATCCATTCCATGTGGATCACTGCAATAAACAGGCTGATGATAACACCTGGATGACACCTTGGCTCTGTCATTTGGCTTAAAAAAATATGTTTTAGCCATTGGAATTTGATTAGGACAGAACTAATCTGCACTTTTGACTGGAAAAATGCGTGTCCAGTACACCCAGTTCATTCTCAGGAAGTTCTTCATAGTCTTATCCTTTTGCCTCTCTATTTTTTGACATCAACTTCAGGATGAAGGGCTGGAAGGACAATTACTTCCCAGAAAGCCAAGAAAGAAGGAAGACTGACAAGACTTTCCTGGAAAGCAGCATGAGTGATGTCCCTGGTGAGGAAGAGATGAGTCCAAAGCCAAGAGTGGCAGGGCTCAAGCCATGCCTAGGGCTCTCTGGGCCTGAGCAGTGTTTTCAGGCAGTGTTTGCAAACCCTCTGGCTCAGGCTCCGATGTGCTGCTTGCAAACATCTCTGTCAGCAGCTTTGTGTTTGCTGAGCTATTTTGGGAGGGGCTGTTTGCTCTCCTCCATTCAGGAATCAGGTCGTTGTGTGCTTGCCCAAATATTTGCTTTGCATTAGGCATCATTTGCAATTCAGATGTTGCTGGTGGCAGTTTGTTGTCCTCTAGGTCTTGGTCATGCCAAAGTGCCACTCTGCAGCCTCAGACATGGAAGTCAATCCTGAGGGACAGGTGTTACACTCCATATCACACATCTGCAAACATAGGCAGTGTGGGAGAGTAGCTCAGAAGTGGCTCTGATATGCTAAATGCTCAGAGGAGGAGATGGAGGAAGGGCCATGAATTAGGAGTGGCCTAGAAGTTCACTTGATGAGTAAGTTTTGGGGAAAAGTGGTGTTTGACCAACCTGTTTGTCTTTTTGATAAAACTACTGCCTGGATGGATGAAGGGAGAGCAGTGGATATTATCTGCCTTGACTCCAGCAAGGCTTTGGGCACTGTGTCCCACAGCATCCTCACAGGCAAACTCAAGGAGCTGTGAGTTGGATGAGTGCACAGTGAGGTGCATTGAGAAGTGGCAGAGCAGCAGATCCCAGAGAGCTGTCACTAGTGGTGTCCCCCAGGAGTCCACACTGGGCTCAGTTTTGGTTCATCAATGACATTTGGCTCAGGGGTCAATGCGTCCTCACCAAGTTTCTGATAATACAAACTGGGAGTAGTGGTGATAGCTCAGAGGGCTCTGCTGCCCTTCAGAGGGACCTCCACAGCCTGGAGAGATGGGCAAAGGACCATCTGAAGTTCAACAAGGGCAAGTGCAGGTCTTGCACCTGGGGAGGAACAACCACAAGCTCCAGCACAGGTTGGCACTGACCTGCTGGACAGCAGTTCTGGGGAGAAGGCCCTGGAGGAGGCCTGTCCCTGCCCAGCACTGTGCCCTGGGGGCCAGGAAGGCCAATAGGATCCTGGGCTGCATTAGGAAGAGCATTGCCAGCAGGTCAGGGAGGTGATCCTGTCCCTCTGTTCAGCCCTGGGGAAGCAGAGCTGGAGCGCTGTGTCCAGTTCTGGGCTCTTAAGGGATAGAGGGATAGAGGGACATGGAGATCCTGGAGCAGATGCAGCAAAGGGCAACAAAGATGATGGAGCACAGGCATAGCATCTTGTGCTGGAGGCAGACCTGGAGCCAGACACCATCAGAAAGCCTTTCTGGAGTCTGCCAACCATCGTATGCTGTGCTGGAGAAAGACCTGGAGCCAGGCAGACTCAGAAAGCCTTTCTGAAGTCTATCTCAACCATGGCCTGTTGTATTGGAGCCAGACCTGGAGCCAGAGACCACCAGAAAGCCTTTTTGAGGCACTGATTTCCCACAGGACTCCCTGCCTATGTCTGGACCGGTTTGTTTCAGCCTCAGGAGTAGCTTCCCTTTAGGTGACAGTTTGTTTGACAACAGCCAGAGGAAAGCAGGGAAGATCCTGCTGGGGATGCCTCCAACTGCTCCCTGCAGCAGCAGGATCTGGGCAGCTTCCAGCCTGAGAGGATTTCAGCTCCGCTCAATGAGCTTGTGAAAAACCACAAGCAGCTGATGCAGAGGATCCTATTTCTCTGCCCCTCTCAGCTAGCAGCCAGGATCTCTGGCAGCTGGGCCTCCTGCCTCCTCAGCTCCAGGAACTTTGAACCTCTCCAAGAACCATTTGGATTGGGATCTGCTCACTCTTGTGAACAAACTTTCTGTCCAGCTCAGCCTGGATGATGATTTAGGTGGCTGTCCCAGAACATGAGATGACTCTGTAGCCCTTTGCTTTGCCAGCATGGATAACCCAGAGCAAAATTAGTCCTTTAATCCCTGGGGGAAACAGAAAACTTCTGGGAATGCTGCAAACTCTGTCCCTTAGCCCTGCATTAACCACCTACCACATTTACCTCCTGTGCTAGTCCAGCACTAGATACAGCTTTGCAGCAGTGACACCTCAGGGTTTTGAGGTACTCTGAGCCTCACCAGGAGCTGGAACATCCCTCCTGGAACATTCCTCCTGGATCCCCAACACCCCCAGCTTTGTCCATCCTTTGTGGAAGGGAATAGCATTGTGCATCCCTTCTGGGAGGGAACATCTTTATCCATCCCTTGTGGAAGGGAACAGCTTCTGATGCCTCTGGCATCAAACCCTGCCCTGTTTGCTCTTCACTATTCACACTAGGCACCTGGGAATGTACTTAGAGATGTTTCTAGGGGCTGCAGCCCCACTAGGACTGAAGGGATTGATCATCCTGGCCTGCCCCAGCCCTGCCTGTGCTTCACCACCTCCTCAGGAGTTGGACTAGATGATTCTCAAAGGTCCCTTGCACCTCTGTGTATTCTGTGAACCTCCAGCCAGCATTGCCACCACAGATTCCATCCCTCCCCACCAGCCTTTCCTGAGCTCTCACTCTGCTCTTGTCAGGAGCAGAACCTCACACTCAGCTCTTTAAAGCTCATTTTCACTGCTTACCTATTTAAGGGGCATTTCTGAGGCACAGAGAGATGTGAAGCTCCTGAGCACAGGAGCAGTTAAGCCTCATGCACTGTATTTTATAGCTTGATGCTGGCATGGGCCCATTCAAATCTAGTTTGACATACAACATGTTATTCTTTGCAAGGCAGTTGGGCTCTTTATTTATTTAGCTGGAGTGAAGGATTCATTCCCCCACTGACTAACAGGAGCCCAAGGATTCCCACATGCAGCTGAGCCCCTGTACTTCATTCTCTGCTGGTGCAAATTGTTTTCATCCATTCTGGAGCTATTGCACTTCATTCCTCCCCAATATGGTTTTATTTGTATATAAAATACAAATGTGACAGCACAGGGAAAGTTCAGGAGTGGAGAAAGTCATAAATTACTTGTATACAGCAGAGCTGATCTGAGGGTGTTGCTCTGGCCTTAACCACTGCACAACCAAAGGAATGGTACAGCTTTAGGAACACTCTGTGCCTTTCCAAAGGTATGGACAAAGCTGTTCCCTTTCAAAGGGATGGACAAAGCTGTTCCCTTTCAAAGGGATGGACAAGGCTGTTCCCTCCCAGAAGGGATGCACAAAGCTATTCCCTTCCACAAGAGATGGACAAAGCACACTGTGTGTTCTCTTTCCTAACAATTATTATATTATATATATAATTATCATAATCCTATATTATATACCTTCAGCATCTTTGTCACCCTCCTCTGGTCCTGCTGCAGGAGCTCCATGTCCCTCTGTCCCTGTGGAGCCCAGAACTGGACACATCACTCCTGCTGTGCCTCCCCAGAGCTGAGCAGAGTGACAGGATGTGACTCCTAAACCTGCCTCCCCAGAGCTGAGCAGAGGGACAGGATGTGACTCCTAAACAAAGGCATCATGCTCATTCCCACCCAGGGCTATTTTGATTTACAGGAGCAGTGAATTTGCACATCTCTGGCAGCTCCTTCTCCCTGTGGATGGTGCTGCCAGGGCCAGAGGAGAGCAGAGGTGCTCTCCTTGCCCAGTTCTGGATGTGGCAGGCAGAGGAGAATGGGAATAAGCTAAAAAGAGCCTAAAGTGCTGTGTGTCTCCTGCATGGTAACACTGTGCTCTTCATCCTGAGCAGGGAAGGCAAAGGGTGTGCACTGAAAAGAAATGTGCCTGATTTAAACCCAGCAAAGCCACCAGGAATCCATCCTGGCGAGGCAGAAGACTGTCAACAAGACAAGTTCATAACCCTGGAGCAAAAGCAAGAGCCCATTAGTTCTCTCAGAAACTGATGAGGCCAGAGCTGACCCAAGGGGATCCTGGAGAAATCAATAGTGCTTTGGTAGACTTTTCCTGCAGCACTCTACACTCTCCTGGCCCACAAGGACTTGGGAATCCTTCATCAGTTTTTCCTCCTGGTTCATGCACACATGTCTGAGTGGCAAAGGTCAGCCATAAATATTGCAGGGGAGGAAATAAAAGGATCTCTAAGTGAGATTAGGAAGGGTCCTGAGGGACTCAGGGTTTGCAAGGGATGCCTACAACATCCCTGCAGCACAGCAGCATCAGCTCTGCCCTGGGATGGGATGGGTGAGACTGTCACGGGTTCTGGGAGCTTCAGGGCATTCCCTGCTGTTGGGCTGCAGTGGGGTCTGGGGGGTTTCTGCCTTTGGACCCCACAGGAGCAGAGGGTTGGTGTCTTCCAAGCTGTATTCATGTGAATATAGTATTGTAGTATGTTAAGGGATTGGAATGGAGCTTAGCGATCATCCAGCCCCAACCCCTGCCCTGGGCAGGGACACCTCCCACCACAACAGGTTGCTCAAGGCATTAGCCAACCTGGCTTGGAACACTGCCAGGCTTGGGGCAGTCACAGCCTCCCTGGGCAACCTGTGCCAGTGTCTCACCACCCTCACAGGCAAAACTTCTGCCTAACATCTCATGTCAATTTCCTTCTTGCAATTTTTCCCCATTGCTCCTTATCCTGTCCTTGCAGTTCCTAGCACTACCTCAACAGTATCCCAATATCTAAACTCCATTCCAACCCCTTCACATAGTATGAAACAATAAGTGAAGTGTCTAATATTGGTCTCAGGCACAGGGTGAATTGTTGGGATGTCCTGTGCAGGAAATGGACGTATGATCCTGGTGGGTCCCTTCCAGCTCAGGGTAATTCTATGATTCTATGGCTTCTCAGTGGTCCAGAGCTGAAGATTTCACAGCAACCAAACCCTTGCTGAGGGGCACCTTGTCCAGGGCTGTCAGAGAGGGATGCAGCTCCTGCTGTAAACTCCATGACATGACCGTCAAGATCAGTCAATGCCCAAGGACCCCAGAGCAGGTGGAACTCACCCAGCCCATGAGCTGCTCCTAGTCTGGTGATGTATTAACCCAGTCCACACCCAGATTCCCAGTTCACCCCTAAAAATGACAGCCACCAGCGTTGGTGCTTCTAGTTAATGACCCACTGGATTAATTAGGAAGCAAGAAAAGCCGATGGCTCTGTAAGGGCTCTGAACCTCTCTGGTTAATGTTTTCCTCCTGTAATTCAAGCACAGGAGCCCCGAGCGAATCACCATCCTTAACGACCACATCATCACCATGATGATGAAGTCATTAAGAGGGGATGGGACCAGGGGGATGGCGGAGATGAATAACAAAGGGATGAACAATATGTGTCCTTTCATTCTGGGGCTTAGCAGCGCCAAGGCTGGTGTTGGCCACCACCTCCTGGCCGCCTCCAGGGCTCTCAGCCTGCAGAGCACTGCGGGGTCGTTGGCTGCACATTGACACCTCCTGTCACAGCCTGTCTGGTGGCATCCTTGGGGGCATGTTTGGCTTGTTAGGTGGCAGATGAGAAAGCAAAAATCCGGGCTGAAATGGCAGGGCAAGACATGGCCTTAAATCTGAGTGATCATTTCCCAACTAATTGATGTAATGGTCCTATCAAAGTGCCACTGTTTAATAGCCTGGGATTGATTGCTCCTGGTTCCTATTATCCCAGCTCATATCCTGCCAGGAATCAGAGCACACAATGGCTTTTAAACCCACAGCAAATGCCACTTTTGGTCCTCTTTGCTGAGAGAGCTGCAGGGCCAGCAAGAGAGGCTCTAGGTTACAGTGGTGTGACAAGTGCCCTTAATCTCTTTGCTCAGAGTCACCAAGGTGGGATGAGCTCCAAAGATAGCCACATACATGACAACCTGTCTGGAAGCACAAGCTGCTCCAGCCCAGCCTGTGACAGAGTACAACTGAGGGAGCCAATAAATAATTGACTACTGTGGTGATTAATAGAAGTGTGGTAGAGTACAGGAACCTGAGGCAGAGCTGGATCCGAGTTCTGTGCAGGGGTGGAAAAGCTCCACAGCCCAGGAAAGCTCAGAGGCTTCTGGAGCCAGGGGACAGGCAGGACCTCATGTGCCCCACAACTCTCACACATGCCCTGCCATCACCTGCATGTGCAAATGTTGCAGGACTTGTACGTTATTTCTAGGCTCAAGACAAACTTGCAGAAGATCTTTGTGGCTTATTGCAAAATCAACTCCTGGGTTTGAGGAGAGACTGGAGGTGGCACTTAGTGCCATGGGCTGGTTGACATGCAGTGACAGGACAAGGGGCAATGGGTACAATTTGTAAGAGGTAAATTGAAGTAGGAGGGTGGGGAGACACTGGCACAGGTTGCCCACGGAGGCTGTGGCTAACCCAACCCTGGCAGTGTTCAAAGCCAGGTTGGCTAAAGCCTTGAGCAACCTGTTCTGGTGGGAGGTGTCCCTGCCCAGAACAGGAGGTTGGCAGTGGATTATCTCTAAACTCCATTCCAACGCCTTAATTTTCTGTGAGACTATGAAATCCTAATTTCACTCCCAACCCCCCCCACCTCTCCACTCTGTCCTCTCCCAAGGCCCAGAGCGGTGAACACCCTCAACACCAACATCTACAGCTGCAGTGAGTCACACTGGGACCTCACATGACATCACTTGTGTCACTCATGGCAAGACAAAGCCCATTGTAGAGCAGTTCCCTGCCAAGCAGTGTGTGCAGTGCCAGCTAAGCTGTAGGACTGGGCTGTGTGCTCAGTGATCACTTTGCTACTTGCAGTCAGAAGAGAAGGCACTGGCCAAAGTGCTGTTTATTTCACATTCAGCCCACTCGTTCCCTGTCCCTCTGTCCTGTGGGAAAGGACAGCTGAGTTCAGTGCTGTATTATTCCACTCCACACTGATGACATCTTTGGAGCTGCAACAGCATCACAGTGGTGTCAGAGCAGTAACTCAGCCCCAGTGACTCATCCATTTCCACACACTCATAGCACAATGTTGTAAAATGATCTATTTCTCCTATTAATCTTGTTTTCTGCTTGGTGCTTTAAGAGCAAACTCTTTCTCACATAGCTGTGCTGCAGAAACAGCTCCACTAACTTCATTTGGTTGCTGCCATGGATGGGGTTATGAGCCAAGAGTCAACAAGGACAGTCAGCAACAAGAAAGAAGTTGGGGATGCCCAGAGAACCTGTACCTGTCTCATCCCTGGAAGTGTTCCAGGCCAGGTTGGACAGGGCTTGGAGCAACCTGGGCTAGTGGAAGGTGTCCCTGCCCATGGCAGGGGGTGGAATAGAATGAGCTTTAAGGTCCTTCCAACCCTAGCCATGTCTAAACATATTCATGTCCTTCTGCTGTTGGGGCCAGCAGAGTTGTGTGCTGGACTCCAGGTGGGTCTGAGCAGAGCAGATTAGAGGAGGACAGTCTCCTCCCTCCCCTGCTGCCAAACTCCTTTGGCTGCAACCCAGCCCTGGGTTGGTTTCTGGGCTCTGAGATCACCCTGCAGTTCAGGGGGAGTTTGGCATCAGGACTTTGCTGTGTGTGGCCATCAGCCTGTGGATACAGTCCCTCAATTATTCCATCTCTTTAGTGGAAAGATCTGGCACCTTGCAGGCTCAAAAGTTGTCCCAAGTCACCTTCCTAAAAGTTATAGAAGTGGAAAAGGGGATGATGCCTCTGACTACCCTGAGAGACCAAGACCACGGTGTGCCCAGGGCCATGGTAATGCCTCACTCATTCCTTCCCAAACACCCTATACATTAGGCTGTATGACTCTTCTCTCTTCTCTTCTCTTCTCTTCTCTTCTCTTCTCTTCTCCCCTCTCTGCTCCAGTGAATGCTGGTGTAGTCAGGCAGAGCATCAGGTCAAATTCAGGTCTCCTTTTTTGAGCCAAGCCTCTGAGTTGTGCTTCTCCTCATGCTGTAATTTACTCTAGCAGCTAGAAGGTTAATTGTGTGCTACACAGAGCTCTGAACTCCCTGATTGAAGGCACTGCTCTTCTCTTCTCTTCTCTTCTCCCCTCTCTGCTCCAGTGAATGCTGGTGTAGTCAGGCAGAGCATCAGGTCAAATTCAGGTCTCCTTTTTTGAGCCAAGCCTCTGAGTTGTGCTTCTCCTCATGCTGTAATTTACTCTAGCAGCTAGAAGGTTAATTGTGTGCTACACAGAGCTCTGAACTCCCTGATTGAAGGCACTGCGAGAGCTAAGTGTTGCTGCAGCTCTGATTTAGTCCTGCTTACCAGGGTGATAAATTCTGGGGAGATAGGAGGCAAGGCTGGGGATGTTTGCACCCTGGGGAACTTGTGCTTGATCTCCAGCAGGGAAAATTCAGTGTTTCCCTGCTGCTGCACCTCCCACATTGTGTCAGTGACTCTCTGAGGCTCTGCTTGTCATCCTTGGAGTTCTGAGCTGTGACTGAACATCTCATTTGCCTGGATTTGACCCTCAAATGTTAGTGGTGTCAGCTGTAACGGCTCTGCAATGAGGATGTTCAGAGTTGAATAGGGGCAAAATGACTCCAGCATAGAGCTGCCTGCCTAGGAGGACAGGATCTCCTGGGTGAGGTTGACAGACACCTCTGGAGGTCATGTTGACCAACCATCATGCTCCAGGAAGGGCCTCCTACAGCCAGTGCCAAGGATCATAATAGAGAGTAGAGATGCTTGACTGATATGGCCACCATTGGCTCCGGGTCTCCAAAACCAAGGCCCAGGACACCATCTCCTGGAAGGATTCAGACAGACAAGGTCTCATTGGCTTAAGGTCTCCAAACCCAAGGCACAGGACACCACAGGCAGAAGGAATTCAGCCAGTAATTACAGCAGAGCATGTGATATGATGATATGCTAAAGAGATGTGCTATGATATTACAGGCATGAGAAAGAGCAGCAACAGCAAAATTCCTGCAAGATTCCTTATAGATCTCAGCCCAGCCCAGCTCCCTCCTTCCAGGCAGCCCCTGAAGCCAGGAAAAAGGTGCCAGCAGAAGCATCCCATTGCCCAGTAGCCCAGAGCCAGGCACAAGGACCCATCATCTTCCCGGCCCCATGGAGACCTCCCCGTCCACACTCCCTGTGGCTCCAAGCAGGGAGGTGGTGGATTCCCCATCTGTGGGGTAGTTGCTAGCAGGCACCGAGGGGGACAGGATTGCTGCGCAAGGATGGTGCCTGGGAGGTGGCTAAATCTGGGAAGAAGGAGTGGGATCAGGCAGCTGAGTGACCCAGGGACAAGATCCTCCCCAAAGGTAAAGTGGATCTCGTTTACCCTCTGATTTCCCTAGTCTGGGAGCACCTCTGCTCCCCTCTCCCTCTTTTCGCATCTGAAAAGCCTTTGCCATCCCCTTAAGCTCTGCTTAGCACCTCGAGCAACCATCGGGATGCACAAAAGCCACTTGCTAAAAGCTTTTCCTCTTTGTTCTCGAGCAGCGTAGGAAAAATGTGCTCTGAATTGGTTAGAGGAGTCCTTTAAGAGCTGCCACTTTCGAGGGAAAGCCCAGGAGAAAAATCACCACTGGATTCCTGCCTGACTAAGGTATTTTTTCTTGAGGATCCAAAGCATTCTGGACTTTGTGTGCTGCCCTTCATCTGCATTACTCCACTTAAAACCCCATTTAAGAAAGATGAAAGAACTCTGTTTGCTTGAAAGATATCTAAGCTCTATTCCCAAAGGGCTAAAAGAGCACCAAGAAAAAAAGAAGGGACAGCTTTAGTAAAACAGCACTGCCAGGGGACAGAATAAATCCATACATTACTCACAGGCAGCAAGGCAAACCCACAAACTGCACAACAAGATCTTGGAGCGCAAAGAAATACATTCACATGCTAAAAAATGCCCTGTACAGTAGTGCCTGGAAGTGCAGCTTCTCCACTGGGCACTCTCAATGTTCTCAAAGAAATACATTCACATGCTAAAAAAAGCCCTGTACAGTAGTGCCTGGAGGTGCAGCTTCTTCACTGGGCACTCTGGATGTTAACTAGAAGAAGGAGGCATAGCAGTGCCTATAATGCCATGTTGGTGTGTACCTGGGTGTCTCTAAGCCCCAAACATTCAAACCTGGGGCCTGAAAGCTCTTCTGGAGCCTCATCCAACCAGGATGGTTCACACTGCTGGGAATCCTTCAGGACATCTCCCACCAGACCAAGTTGCTTAAGGCTTCATCTAACCTGGCCTTGAACACTTTCACACTTGGTTCCTTTTCCCATCACTTCTCCTGTTCATGATTGTGTTGTGTTCCTTCTCCACCAAGCAGTGCATAGTATGGTGCAGCTTCCCACACATCAAATCTAATGACTCTGAGCTGAGGTTCATCATTGGAGCAACAGAATGTGTCCCTCAGACCCTGAATGATGCATTCCCTGTGGTTGTTCTCATCCATCTTGGGTCATTATGCTCCTTTTATTTATTTAACTTTATCCACACACTGAACATATGAATACTGAAGTTATTTTTAGCAGATCTAGTTGGGTATTTCCTGTCCTGCTTATCTTTCCCCATGCCATCCCTCAGGTGTCTTTTGTACCTCTCTGTTGTCCTTTGAAGAATTTCCACCAGCACTCCTGATGGTTATTCCCCGTGTGCTTATAGCTGGAACTCCTGAGCTCCACATTAATTCAGCTCCAGGTAAAATAAGGCATTTTCCCAGGCACATCCAGCACTTCTTCAGCCTCTGCAGTCACTCCTGGAAGTGTTGCATTCCTTAGATTTGGGCATTTGGGGAATGGACTGGAGCTAGGGTCTATCCCTATATAAAACACAGAAACAGGAGCTAAGTAATAACCACATAGGTCATCAGGGTTAGAGGACAATAAGCCTTAGGGACCAGGAAGGCCAATGGGACCCTGGACTGCATTAGGAAGAGCATTGCCAGCAGGTCAGGGAGGTGATCCTGTCCCTCTGCTCAGCCCTGGAGTGCTGTGTCCAGTTCTAGGCTCCTCAGGGCCAGAGGGACATGGAGCTCCTGGAGCAGGTGCAGTAGAGGCCACAAAGATGATTCAGGGACTAGAGTGTGGAATAGAATATCCAGAGTGTCATCTTCCTATGGGATAAGGAGGAATTGAATTCATATATGACATGGGAAGAAACTGGAAGAAACAAATAATTCAGACCCTCATTTGGTGCTTCTAAAGGGCTTCAAGGTCTCCTTCAGCAAGGCACAGTTCTGCTTGGCTCCACTGGCTCCAGGGCACAGTGGGTTTCAAGCAGGGTCTGATGTCATTCAGCTGTTTCTGTCAAGGAAACATGTTCTGACCCAGTTTTAGAAGACTTGGGGTTTCTTTAGCATTAGTAAGTAGCTCCTAGAAAGCAATTGAGAGACCAATGACTTTTGGCTTCTCCGAGAATGTCTCTGAGTTAGTCAAGTTAATTATGAAGGGAGCAAAGATGTTGTATTACCTCACTTAACTCTAAGATCATCAAATCCAACCATTCCCCAATGCCACCACTAACCCATGTGCCCAAGTGCCACACCTACACACCTTTTCAATCCCTCCAGGATTTAACCATTTGATGAATTAACCCTTCTGTCACTAGGTGCTATTAAACCCCAGCACCTCCTCTCAGAAGATATTATGAACCTTCCTCCAAGGTTCAAGAAGATATGATGAACCTTCCACCTGTGCTGTGCCAGTCCCAAACCCAGAGCCTGCTGCCTGCTACAGCAGTGCTCATTTGCATTCTCAGTGCATAGGGTTTAACAGCAAGTTTTTTGAAGCAGAAAATCTCCATTCATCAGAGAGATCCATGGACTCCATGGTGGGAGTCAGGTGTTTATGAACCTCCACCTAATATTAAACTAATCCACTGGTGATTTATCAGCTTGGCAGCTCTTCATCTAACAGGACTAAGAGGTAAAGGGAAGAAAATCAAAGCTGAGGTATTTCCTAGCTTCAAGTATTGTGTCTGGTCCTGGTAAGTCAGAAGATACAACACCATAAAGGTTTCCTGGGCTGTTTCACAGCCTGACTGTGCTGTGCTGTCAGATAGACTGTGTAGGGGGTTGTAAGCCCTGACCCCTCAGTTAGAGTCATTTTCAGGCCCTGAACCTCTGCTGTTACTGCAGCAAAGCTGTAGAGAACAAAAGGTGTTCGTGCTGCAGGTCTGGCCCTGCATGGTGATACCTGCAGCAGGATGTGCTCTGCTAATCTACTGCAAAGGGCAAGGAGGGGTTGAAGAGCCCCTGGTGTTGTCTTGGAATAAATCAGCCCCTTGGCTGGGTCTATTTATCAGAGCTTAAAGCAAAATGCAAGCAGAGGCTAGAGGACACAATGATAGAATGGCAAGAACCCTCCCCAGAACCAGGCAGTGATCACACAACTCTCCTGAGGGAGCTCAAGGACAAAACAGCTGCTGTAGGCAACCTCTAGTTTCAAACCAACACAGGATTAGAAAGGGTTTTTCCATGTTTCTCCTTTACCTAACAAGTGTAAAAGACAAGAGCCTTCAGGCATTTTAGAGAAGTGGCTGAAGATAGTGTGTTACAAAATAGTCAGAGCAGCTTCCCCCACAAGAAGTCAAACCACTGCTGAACACCACCAAGGAGCTCACAGCCACGGCCCAGAGGACACCTGGGTGGTTCAATCTGCTCCAAGACTGAAGAGCACACAGTAAGGTCCCTCACAAGAGGCTTTTAGAGCCATGGTGTTACCTCAGGAGCAAAGGTGAAGGTTCTCATGATGTTGAAAGGAAGGAAAGGGGTTAGAGTGAAGAGAATCAGCACAGTGGAAGGAGGAAAGCAGGGATAGGGTTTCTGGGCAAGGTCTGTGCTGCTCAGCTCTCACAAACAGCCTGGAGAAGAGCACCAGTGCTCAGGGACTGAGGAGGAAGAATTAGAGTTGAAAGGGAAGGTGAAGGTTAATGTAAATAAATGGAAAGTCAAGTGTAAGGGGGAAAAGACTCATTAGGCATCTTCAGCCATGGGCTCTGAGTTGATTCCTGTCACTCAGGAGTGAGGCAGTGAGATTCTGATAGCTGCTCCCATGAATACATCAGCTCAGGACACAAAGAAGTAAATCAAATTATGGAATTATTAGGACAAGAGAGGACAGAGACAGAAAAATCTGAACGTGATAAGAGTAAATCCCTAATAAAGCTCTACCTAGATCCTGTGTGCAGTTCTGCTCTCCCATCTGAAACAGGAATGCAGATAGGAATGCAGGTAGAGAAAAGCACAACAAGGTGAAGAAGGTCATGGAAGGATTTGTGCCTGAGGAGCAATTGGGTAGTTCAGATTTCAGGAGAGGTGTCTGTAAGGAATAGTAAACACAGGAAAAGTTTGTGAGGGTGCCAGGGAAGAGACAAAGGGAGAACCAGAGACACACAGCTTGGTAAAGAATGTCTCTCAGAAAGCATTAAGGGACCTTCTGGGCATGCACAGAAAGATGAAGCAGCTGGCATGGTTTAACCCCAGCAGCCACCAAGCCCCTCACAGCCTCTCACTGCCTCCTGTGGGATGGGAAGAGAATGGGAAGGGTAACAGCTGGAAAATTCCTGGGTTGAGATCAAGACAGTCTCATGGTGAAAGCAAAAGCCACACACAGGCAAAGCAAAACAAGGAATTCATCTCCTGCTCCCCATGGGCAGGTGGTATTTAGCTCCTCCAGGCCAGCAGGGCCCAAGGACAGATAATGGTCACTTGGGAGGACAAACAGCAACACTTCAAATGTCTTCCTGCCTCTTCTTCCCCCACTTTATACACAGAGCATGATGAGCATGAGATCTTAGGCAGATGTTTTCCCTGTGAGGGTGGTGAGACACTGCGGGGAGGCTGTGCCTGCCCCAAGCCTGGGAGTGTTCAGAGCCAGGTTGGATGAAGCCTTGAGCAACCTGTTGTGGTGGGAGGTGTCCCTGCCCAGGGCAGGGGGTTGGGGCTGGATGACCTCTGAGCTCCATCCCAACCCCTTTACATACTCTGCCACTCTGTGTGCTGGATGTTCATGTCCCCAACCACGCAGAGCTACCCCCTTGGTGCTCACAGCCTGAACATCCTAGGAGCAAAACCTTCTCTTATTTCTGCTGGCAATAGCAGAGATGTGATCTCGACCATCTCATTTGGAGTGAAACATAAAGCTAATGTCTTGCTTTCTGGACAAATTAGCTTTCTTGCCCTGGAAGAAAGGTCTGGTCCGATTGCAGTATAGGTAATTACTCTGAGTTCACTGAAATTCCTCTGAACTGAAGATATTATTAAGGAATAATTGTTTCTTAATTTGCTCCCCCCAACAGAGTTTGTAGTGTCAAATGGTCCTGCTCCAAGGGGGCTGAATTTAAGCCATGCTCACAATGCAGCTGATGGCTCTGTAATATTTCTGCCTGCTGCCACCTTGGAACCCTTACACACCAGATTTGGAGCTAAAATTTAATCCATTAGGGCTGTAAACAACCCACTCCAATGTGGAGCAGGTGTAACCTGTGTTGGCTGCTGGAAATATGGAGTAATAACTCTGAGAAAATGGGGTATATCTAACTGTTTGTCTAGCTATTTGTCAGTGGGTAATGTCCTCTTCATGCCACCATTGCAGAGGGTGGGATTCATCCAGCTACATGTGTCCCTCTGCAGTCACTGCAGCACTCATCAAGATAAGCAGCACAGCCCAAACCTCTATCAATCTTGTCCTAAAGCCTAAACTAGGTCAGTGAGCAGCACCTGAAAGTGCCACTTTCTCTCCAGACACTGTGAAAGGAGCCCACAGAGATAAGGGCAGACAGAGGCATGAAAAATGAGGAGGAATAAATCCCCCAGTGAATAACTCCTCATGTATCTGAGCATCAGCATTGAACCCTGCCTAGGTTTACTCCAAAGGGTAATGGGAGGAGACACAGACACTGCTAAGTCTGTCCTGAAGCTGTTCATCCGTGGTGTGTCATGTTCTGGCATGTTCATACATGGCTTGGACATTCATCCAAGTCAGCTGGGAGGTGACACAGTGCCACAGCTCTGCGTAAGGCCAGGGGAAGGTATCATTTACCTTCTTCCAGCCTGAACACTGAGCTGCACCAATCCTGTGCCCTTGGAGACAACTCACATGATCTGTGCTTCTGTCTCAGGGCAACTGGGGATTTTCTGGAGGGATCCCCTTCTGTTTACTGAGATGTGATGAGTCCTGGTGAGTGGCAAAATGTGCTCCAGGTAGTCCTGAGAGGGGAGAAATCAAAGGGCAAAGTTTGCAGTGTCTGAATTCAGAATGTAGAAGCAAGTCATAGTGTCATGGTATGTGGAGGGGTTGGAATGGAGCTTAGAGATCGCCCACTGCCAACCCTCTGCCCTGGGCAGGGACACCTCCCACCAGAACACGTTGCTCAAGGCTTTAGCCAACCTGGCTTTGAACACTGCCAGGCTTGGGGCAGCCACAGCCTCCCTGGGCAACCTGTGCCAGTGTCTCACCACCCTCACAGGGAAAACTTCTGCCTGACATCTCATCTCAATTTTCCTCTCGCAATTTCTCCTCATTCCTCCTTGTCCTGTCCCTGCAGTTTCTACCCAAGAGACTCTCTGCAGCTTCCCTGGAGCCCCTTCAGCTCCTGGCAGGGTGCTGTGCAGTCTCCACACAACCTTCTCTTCTCCAGGCTGAACAGCCCCAACTCTCTCAGCCTGCCTGAGTAGGGAAGGTGCTCCAGTGCTCTGATCAACTTCGTGGCCTCCTCTGGCCTTGCTGCAACACCCCCATGTCCTTCTGCTGTTGAGACCAGCAGAGCTGTGTGCAGGACTCCAGGTGGGTCTGAGCAGAGCAGAGCAGTGAGGGAGGATCCTCTCCCTCCCCTGCTGCTACACTCCTCTGGCTACAGCCCAGGCTTGGGTTGGTTTCTGGGTCTGAGCTCACTCTGCCATCCCTCAGTAGAAGTCCTTCCTACCTGAGGGAAAGGTGGTGAGCAAACCAGTGCCATCCCACACATATTCCCAGACCTGGATCCCCCTATGCCATTGAGAGGTGCCTGGAAATCTGGGACAGTCATTTGCCATCCTGAGTGATGCCAGTGCCCATTGATCAGGAAAAGCTGCAGAGCTCATTCTTCTTACCTTCTGCAGTACCATGTGAGAAAGCTGTGCTCTTGCAGACCTCTTCTCCCCTGGCACATATTGCATTCAGCTTCAGAGCAATTTCACACAGGGAAAGAATTGCAGGGCATAATTCTTCTCACACCCTCATGCCTGTGAGAGCAGAACTGAACAACAGCTCAGGTGGCCTGAGAGGACAGGGAGGATTTCAATTTATTGCCTGGAACATAATTCAGCATAAACAGAGCTGTGATGATGGAAACATGGAACCCATTCCAGGGAGAAAGGCTGTTAGGAAAATGAGTTGGACCTTTGTGATAAGCTGCACATTTATTTCATGTAGAGCATAACTCACAGACCTCTGTGAACATGAGCACATTTGCTGTCCCTTCCATTTCTTCTCTCTGTGCCATTCAGGGTTTCTGGGCCATCTGTGAACCATCACCACTGTCCCCAAACTGGCCAGAACAGGCATCCAGAGGCTACTTGATTCCAGATAGGATATTAGGAGGAAGGTCACCAAAGAGGATGCAACCAAGTTCATCAGGAATTTGGCTGTCAGGGGGTGAGTGAGGCAGTGCAGGTTCAAGAGGAGGATGCTGTAGGCATCAGCAAGGTGCAGAGCAATGAGTGCTCTGGTGAAGATGACATGGGTAATCAAGTGTCAGAGTAATATGTGAAGGGCTTGGAATGGAGCTTAGAGATCATCAAGCCCACCCCCCTGCCCTGGGCAGGGACACCTCCCACTAGACCAGATGTTCAAGGCTTGATCCAACCTGGATTTGAACACTTCCAGGGTTGGGGCTACCACAGCCTCCCTGGGCAACTTGTGCCAGTGTCTCACCACTCTCACAAGGAAGAATTTCTCCCTAATAACCAATCTAATCTAAACTTTCCTCTATCAATTTATCCCCTGAGGGACACCACTCATCACTGCTCTCCACATGGACAATAAGCCATTGACCACAACTCTTTGCCTGTGACCATCCAGCCAGTTCTTTTTCCCCTGAGTGCTCCATCCATCATCCCCTCTCCTATCCCAGAGGAGTCAGAGCAAGAAGTACCTGAAACAACTGCTTTGCTCAGTCACAACACACCATCAGCTGCAGGAGCTCACTGGGGCAGGATCTGAGCTAAAACAGCTCTTGGGTTCATTCAGTAGGAACCAGACCAAATTCAGCTGAAACCACCTCAAATGAGATCATTGGAATTCCTGTTTCACCTTATGTACTGGCAGTAAGAAGCAACTTTCTTCCCTCCCCTGGTGTTCCCTCACTATGCATGACCTAGGGGTAGGTCAGGTTGGGGTCCTGAGCTGGGTGCTGGACCTAATGGAGATCAGTGTCTGAGGGCATGGGATGTCTGGGAGTAGGACTCCAGCATGGGTTGTCCGAGCATATGACTCCAGCATGGGTTGTCTCCTTGCACCAGCTTTGCCTCAGGATCATCTTGCTGGGGCATCCATGAGATCACAGGATCATTAGGGTTGCAAAAGGCCTTCAAGCTCATTGAGTCCAACCTTCTGCCAAATACCACCATATCTAGTAACCCATACCCAGTCAGACAGACTTCATGGCACAGTGGGTGCCCAGACAAGAACCCACCACACCTGTAAACCCATGTTCAGCCTATTTATCCCTGTGGCTGCCCTGAGGTGAGAGCCAGCTCTGCTCAAGCTGGGCTGCTGCAGCATCTCTCACTGCTTTTTTTTGCTTCAATAAACCTGTCAAGGCTTTCTTTCATACTTTCTGGGGCTAGAGATGCAGGTAACATCAGATGTTTTGATGCTGCTGAGGGCAGGAGCAGGAGGGGGTTGGGGTGGCAGGAAGGCTGCAGATATGTGGCTGTGCTGGTCTACCCCTGAGGACACCCACATGGCAGGTGATAAGGACAACTAAGCACCTTTTCAGCAATGCCTACATGAAGGTGGGGAAGAAGTTAACCCTGAAGCCTCTTTCAAACATTATCTGCTCATCAGGGAGAGAAGGGAGCAGAAGACATGTCACACAAGCCAGTCTTTCTCCTAGGAACCACCATGTGACAGCCAGAGTTATGTTGCCTTCTTGTCCCTTATTTTACAGGCAGATCCCTGATGGCTTTGATTTGTTCCTTGAGGTGATTTTTTATTGCTTCTTACAGCAGATGACCCTTATTTCATTTACTCTATGAGTTATAGGGAGACCACAGCGATCAGTCAAAGCCTGGAGAGTGAGCAGTGCCACCATTGATTAAAGCTGGCTCCCAGGCTGGAATTCAGCCTGGAGGAACCTTGTCTTTTAACAGAAACTAATCAGAAACTTAGGGGGAAAAGGGCTTTCTCCTTCTGTGTTACCAAAGACAATGTTCCTTGTGCACTAAAACATCACTCAGCACTGAGCAATTGCATTGGGCATTGTTTTTATTTTTATTAGCATCAGTATCATTATTGTTTTCTTCCTCTTCTGACCCATAAAACTGTCTGGATCTCAAGCCATGAATTTTCTCACTGTTGCCCTCCCAGTTCCCACCTCCATCCCACTGTCAGAGGCTCTGTGGTGCTCAGGTGCCAAGTGGGGTTAAACTTGGTCCTTGATATTTTACTGCAAGGATTCAGTGAGTCTAAAGGGTAGGACAAGGCTTTGAAACATCATCCAAGGTCATCTCTTGCTGATGGGGCCTGAATGTTAGAGCTTGGTGCTCCAAAAAGTCTCCATCACTGCCTGGCTCTGCAGATGGACTGTGGTTGTCTTCCTTGAAAGCTGCTTCATTTCCCAAAACTTGGGATCAAGCTCAGCATATTTCATACAATCATACAAAGATGGTGAAGGACCTGGAGGGAAAGCCATAGCAGGAGCAGCAAGTTGGCTTGTTCAGGCTGGAGAAGAGGATGCTGAGGTTAGACCTCAGTATGGTCTGCAGCTCCTCAGGAGGGGCAGTGGAGGGGCAGCACCACCTCTGCTCTCTGTGACAGTGCCAGGACCCATGGAACAGCTGGAGCTGTGTCAGGGGAGGATTAAGTTGGATTAGACAGAATGGCCTTGAGATGAGATGGGAGAGGCAGAGGAGATGGAAGGAGAAATATTTTCCCTGTTAGGGTGTTCAGGCACTGGAATATTGCCCATAGAGGTGGTGGAGTCACCATCCTTGGGAGTGTTTAAGAGGTGCCTGGATCTGGCACTTAAGGATATGGTTTAGGGATTACAGCAGTGACAGGTTAATGATTGGACTCGATGATCTTAGAAGTCTCCTCCAACTTGGTGGTTCTATGATTTTATGACAGGTTAGCCCTGGCTGGCCAAGGAAGGACTCTGAGGTCCCTTGACCTGGGGCTGAAGACCAAGAGTGGTGACTCAACCCCAGTGCATTTTCTGTGTCCCACATGGATTGTGACCATGCAAGTGACTACAGCAGGGCAAAACATGCCCCTACAAAGAAAGCAGCTTTGTGTTTTCCTGCCAGAGAAGCTCTCCCAGAGATCACTAAATATAACAGCAATTTCCATACATCTTCCTGGAGTTGATATGGAATTAGGTCCTCAGTTGCTTGGGGTGGTTCATCAGATGTAAGTCACTATGCAAATGGGCCAAATGGAAATGCTGAAATGATGCATTAGAATTTTATGGAATATCATTACAAAACATTTTGGTATGTAATTATTTTCACAGCATTATTTCCATGTCATTATTATGGAGCTTGTAAGAGAAGAAATCTTGGATGGTTGGTGTAAGGGAAATGAAACTGGAGCAAATGAGGAGGTATTTGCTGCAGAATTAAAGTGTATCAGCAGCATCAGAGATCATTAATAGAAATTTTTGTGATTGGGATAACAAATGTTTTCAGGCCTAATTCAGTAGGAAAATGACAAATCTTGATAGGAGAGAATGCCAAAACCACATTAATTCTCCTTCATCTGAGGAAAATTATTAATTAAGGCTGAACATAGTTTGCTTTAATATTGATTCTTTGTGCTGCGTAAACAAAATCTGTTGATTTGATTACAACAGTGTTATTGTATTGTTAAAAACTGCAGGAACAGGACAAGGAGCAATGGGGGAAAATTGCAAGAGGGAAACTTAGGCAGAAGTTTTCCCTGTGAGGGTGGTGAGACACTGGCACAGGTTGCCCAGGGAGGCTGTGACTGCCCCAAGCCTGGCAGTGTTCAAAGCCAGGTTGGAGAAAGCCTTGAGCAATGTGGTCTGGTGGGAGGTGTTTCTGCCAAGGGCAGGGGGTTGGCACTGGATGATCTCTGAGCTCCATTCCCAACCTCCTCACATACTATGAAACTATTCCTATATTCTGCTTGATTATTTTAAAGCTAGGAAAGGTGCCCATCAGCTTACACACAGCACAAAGCAGGGTATGCCACAATGGACCATAATTTTGTCTTCAGAATCATCAAGAAGGCCAATGGCACCTGCTTGTCCCAGCCCCAGTGTGGGCACAGCCCCAGGGCAGTGCCTGTCCCTGTGCTGGCACTGCTGAGCCACCTCCAGGACATTGAGAGGCTGGAGAGTGTCCAGAGAAGGGAACAGAGCTGGGGAAGGGGCTGGATCACTAGGAGAGACTGAGGGAGCTGTGGAGCTCAGCCTGGAGAAAAGGAGGCTCAGGTGGAACTTTCTCCAACTCCCTGCCAGGAGGTGCAGCCAGGTGGGATCAGACTCTGCTCCCAGGGAACAAGTGATGGGACAAGACGAAACAGCCTCAAGTTGTACCAAGGAAGGTTTAAGTTGGACGTCAGGGGGAATTTCTCAATGGAAAGGGCTGTCAGGCATTGGAAGGAGCTGCCCAGGGAGGTGGTGAAGTCACCATCCCTGGAGGTATTCAGGGAATGACTGGACATGGCACTCAGTGCTCTGGCCTAGTTCAGAAGGTGGTGATGGTTCACAGCTGGACTCGATGATCTTGGAGGCCTTTTCCAACCTAAATGAATCTATGATTCTATGAATAAGCAATTTTAACTCTTTGCAACTTATAAAACTTGTTCCAGCACAAAGAGATCTTTATTTTGACAATCTCCAATATGCAGCAATATAGAGGTGTATTCCCAGAAGCCTTTTTGTCTCGCTACTGTGCAGCCAGAAGGATCATGAAATGCTTTCCAGTTATTCCAGGTCACTTCTGCACATTGAGCAGCACTTTCCACATGGAATTTTTGGTGTTAGCAATCAGAACTAAAGCTGGTGGTGCAGAGACCCTGGTTTGGATATATGTTTTGATATAGTCATAATAAAGTCTAATACAATAAATAGAATATGAGCAAGAACAAATAAAATAATAATTGTTATAATATAATAAATCTATTATAATAAATACAATTTAATCAATATGATCTAATAACATTTAATTTTAACTACTTATTTATTTACTTCCCAAGACACCCAAAGGGGTTTTTTATGCCACAACTAATTCAAACAGACACACCTCATCTTCCCTTCATTGCAGACAGTAAGGTGGGAGCTAAAGAAAGCCACAGGTGACATTATTTGACCCCAAATCCAGCTCCTATTTCCAACACAGACACTGCAAAGCAGGAAAGAAGCCAAGAAGTTCCATTCCATCACATCTTGGGCTAACAAGTAGGAGTTTGGGACACTTGAAGCTGATTTGGGGGTTTGTCTGAGGATAATTGTGTGCAGAAAGACTTTGTGTGTGAGTCCTGTATGTGGAAGTGCCTCAAATTCATGCTGCAAATCTTCTTTCAAATCCTTCCCCCGGGGGAGATTTGTTGTCCACATATCAGGGGGAAAAAAAAGAATTTCCTTGAATAACTAAACCTGAATAAGCTGCAGAAATCTCAGAGATATTGACTGTGTTCAGGCTGCAAATGTGAGTTAATCCTGCTGGTGCATGTACAGAGTGTTTTACTCTTAAATTCATTCCAGAGAAGAGAGGAGCTGCAGAATGCTCTAAAAGTGATTCATTTGTATCATTTGGAATAATATACTGCAGTTGGTAAAATGTGAATTATTGATGAGAGCAGCAGGAACATCCAGTGGGAGAAAAAGAAATGACTAAGGTAAACTGTGGGTTTTAAATGTCACAACATTCAACACGAGTTCCTCATTCCCAGCTGCTTGGTCCTCAGCTTCACACAGCTACAGGATTCATAGAGTCATAGAATTTTAGGGGTTGGAATGGAGCTCAGAGATCATCCAGCCCCAATCCCCTGCCCTGGGCAGGGACACCTCCCACCAGAACAGGTTGCTTAAGGCTTTAGCCAACCTGGCTTTGAACACTGCCAGGGTTGGGGCAGCCACAGCCTCCCTGGGCAACCTCACCAGGCCTGAAAGTTTTCATCCCTTCTGATAAGGCACAACTGACTCAACTGCCCAGGTGTGAGACACAGCAGTCATGGCTCAGAAGGACTCATAAACCATCCCAGAGCCCCAGAGCCCCACTAGACTGGGCCTTCCCCCAGAGGACTGTTCACTATCCACAATGTTGCATCAGGCAGTGTAAAACTCCCCTCCAGGGAGGCACCTGAGTGTTCCCACCTGAAACTGAACCTGAACCCATTGAACTTTATGCCATGTGGTCTTCCCCCATCCCCAAGAGATCAAGACTGCAACCAGCACTTCCACCAAGGGGCATCTAAAAGGCAACAATCAAGTCTCCTTATTGGATCCACAGGTGATGATATCTTTCCGCTCCACTATCTACTCTTATCCTTTCTCTATCTCTTTCTTTCTTTCTTTGCCTTATCTATTTTATTAAGCATTATTTTTATACTTTTATATTGCCATAAATAATAACCACAATGGCTCCAAACCTCCTTTCCACTGTAAACAAATTGCTCTAAAATAAACACTGGTCATTCAGTGTCATTTCACTCTAATCAACCCCAACAAGAATCTCAGTTACCCTAACCTCTGGGGTGGGTCCTAACTGAAGAGCCCTGATCTGACTTCTCCACATCCTATCAGGTATTTATAGACATTGATAAGGTCTCCCCTGGGCAAAGTCTTCTCCAGGCTGAACACTCCTAGCTCTCACAGCCTTTCATTGCAACAGAAGTTGTTGCCACCCCATAACAATCCTCCTGGCCCTTTGCTGGGCTCCCATGGCCAGCAGCAGATGTGCAGGAGCTGCAGCCACAGGAGAAGAGGTAGAGACAACTCTGGCACTGAACATGTCCAGAGCCAGGGCAGATTTGCTACCCCTGGCAAGTGGTTTGGATGCAGGTTGGGGCTTTGAGACATCAACTAAACCCTCAAGAAGATGCAATAAGAAGTGAGATCTCGCCTCTGCCCTCCCCATCCCCATCCCAGTTGGTGTTGTTGGACCCCAATCAACCACTGAGGTACAGGGTAATTCCTTGCCCTGCCAGTGCTGCAGCAGCACAGGATTTATCACTTGTGCAACCACCTCCAGCAGCTGTTAGGGGGAAATGGCAAAAGCAACCCTCCCTCACCCCTTGGGACACACTGAGACAGGAACTCCAGGCATCCATCGTGGAGATGGACAGGTTTAATAGCACAGGAGAGCCCAGAGACACTCACCCTGCCTGTGGTGTGTTCCACAGCACATAGCTGCTCTCACCTCTTGATGTCTTTATTACTGTGCTGTCAGTTTGCCTTCCCAGCTGTTTTCTGAGCTGATTTTTTATTTGGGTTACAACTCAGGAAACTTCAAGCAGGGACAGAGGCAAAGGAGGCCAAAGGAGGAACTGGAATTGCAGTCTGGATGGAGGATGTTTATATTCTCCTTAGACCTCCCTGCCAGGTCCTGCTGCCACTGCCACAGGATGGATTGGCTCTTGGCTCCTCACTAGACACCTCACACAGCATTGGGAGAGACATTGCATCCCAGTCTGGAGTGTCTGGAGCACAAACTGGTCACATCTCATGACTCAACAGCAGTGATGGATGCTGAGTGCTGTGGTGGGAGTGGAGCACAGAAGGTTGGAGCACTCATGTGAGGGTGTGCTGGTGGCTGTGGTTGGGCAGCTCAGGGCTCAGTGCTGAGGCTGATACTGTTCAACATCTTTGTGGGTGACATGGCTAGTGGGATCAGAGCTCCCTCAGTAGTTCACTGATGACACCAAGTGTATGGTGCACTCACAGCTGGAGGGAAGGAGCCAGCAGGATCCAACCCAAGCCCCTGATTTGCATTCCCAATCAAAGTGTCTGACGAGGCACCACAGCAAGGAGATGAAACACCTCAGGGGTCTCTCCATGCAGTCCTGGTTGGGTTTGTGTGGGCAAGGCAGGAAGAGGCAACAGGGCACACTTACTCAACACTCACCTGCTTGAGTTGCTGAGCACCTGTTATTGAATAAAACCACCGGTTTCTGCTCCTGGGCACGTGTTGGGAGTGAGGCCGAGGGAATAATTGATTTTTCAGTTCAGCTCCCAAGTTAAAAAGTGAAAAGCCCTCAATTTGATCCAAACTGAAGCAGATGTTTTCAGGTTCCTTGCCAGAAAGAAAAATGAAACAATTCCACTTGGGTGATTAAAAACAAAGAAGTTTAGTCTGGTTTGGGCCATTGTGTGGGAAATGCACCTGCAGCTTGGAAACAAAGTTAGAGCATCTTTTTCCACTCAACAGCTCATTCCACTCTGCATTAGCATAGCCTGGAACTGTCTCAGCATTGCACTTCCACACAGGGGATGATGTTCCCATGGGGGATCTCTTCCACTTGTGCTTTACTTATGGAACAAAAAGGCAAGCAGGTGTCTTCTCTGTCACCGCATCCCTCTGAGATGGAGGATCATCCCAATCCCCACGGGAAGTGTTTTGTCTGGAGTGGAATGATCAGGATATCACACCAAAACCCATCTGCAGCAGAGGGATTCAGCAGAGTTAGGTCACCCCAGTGACTTGGAGGCTTTGAGTCAAGCAGAATTGGATTCCAGCTGGAGTTGGCAACTTCACCTGCTAATTAAAGCAAAGAAAGTGGTTTGTCTTGTTGGAACTCTTGGTTTATTCCCTCTTAACTGCACATGCTATAGTTTAGTTCCTTTGCAATGCAGAGCAGAGCAAAATCTTTTAGCTCACTTCATTCTGACACTGAAGTTTCCTTCCCTGAGTTGCTCCTGAATGTCATGAAGATGTTCTATCAGGTCACTTTGCCTTTGCCCTTTGGGAACTTGCCCAGAATTGTCATTGTTAAGGTTTAATTCACCCCCAGCAGCAGATTCCACTGATCCTGGTGATGTCAAGAAAGGCAGAGCAGTTTCCCTGATCCACCTTGTACCAGGACAGGCCTCAAGTATCTCCCTTGTTCCACCCTAAACAAGTGATTTATTTCATCTGGGAAGAAAGTCCTCCTTGAACATCTTGAAAAGACAGAAAGGGACAGGAGGGAAAACCACGACACGAAACACAACAGCAAGTGTTAGCCCCAACCTGTTCTCTCCAATTAAAACCCTCACCCAGGCTGCAAGAAATGTAGGTATTCATTAGCTCTCCTGCCTCAGGATACCGCAGGGTATCAGGATATATTCATCTGGCTGAAGAAAGAGGCAGGAACATGTGCATGAACTTAAGGTTGTGGTTTCCCTCAACCTGCAAGAGGCTGGAATAAGGCAGGAGAAGTTAGGGAGAGCTGATCCTAGAGGAACAGCTGAGGTGCATCACTGAGGTCACCTCTGACCAAGCCACTGCTGTCCTGTCTCTGAATGCTGGTGAACAAGCACAGCTGTGTCTGGAAGAGTGAGAGAGGACTGGAGAAGTGGTTTTGTGCTGCTCCCTCACTCCACAGCTGCTGCTCAGAGGGAAGAAGCTGCTTCCCATGGCTGCCAGTCATCACCTCCATCAGCACCAAGTGTGTTTCCATCCAGGAGTGAAATATGCAGCCTGAGGATAATTGCAGGGTAGAGATGGAGATAATAGCTGTCATTTGGGTTGGGGAAGCAATAAAGCCAAGCTCAATCACTGCCTGCTTGATTTGGGAATGAGCCCAAGCTGCAAACACGGCAAATGAGATTTAGCAAAAATAGAGATTTCAAGCAAAGGAATTAGCATATGTATGTTGTGCTGGGTGCAGGGGTTGAGAGCTGTCAGGCTCTGCAGGCTGAGCCAAGATGTGCATTGAGATAGTCAGGTTGGGTGGGACACAGCTCATCACAGGTAGCCAGTGCAGGTGGGACTGGTGGAGCTAGGCCAGAGGAGGCCATAAAGATGCTCAGAGCACTAAAGCACCTTCCCTACTCAGGCAGGCCGAGAGAGCTGGGGCTGTGCAGCCCAGAGAAGAGAAGGTTATGTGGAGACCTCAGAGCAACCTGCCAGGAGCTGAAGGGGCTCCAGGGAAGCTGCAGAGGGACTCTTGAGTAGGAACTGCAGGGACAGGACAAGGAAGATTGGAA
>NW_008677914.1:77542-79581 GCF_000695815.1 Acanthisitta chloris | reverse complement strand
ATACCTGGCAGTGTTCAAAGCCAGGTTGGCTAAAGCCTTGAGCAACCTGTTCTGGTGGTAGGTGTCCCTGCCCAGAGCAGGGGGCTGGCAGTGGGTGATCTTTAAGCTCTATTTCAATCCCTTAACACACTATGATTCTCTGACTTTATATGAACCACCTGTCCAAGGTGTGCATCTTTCATCAAGAATGATTCATTGCATAGACTGGACATGGAATTTTTAAGCCTCTAAAGGCAGGTTGGACAAATTTTGCTTTCATTTGATTGACATTTGGGCATCAAAGAGCCACTTCATTCCCACTGAGGTTGCTATTCATGCCAGTGGCCTGAAGATATTTCTGACTGTTCCTGCTGCTGCTGCTGCTGACTGGTGTCACGCTGCTCCAGACTACAGTGTGCTTGGCAGGTCATAGGATAAGAAGATAAGGAAAATCCAATCTTAGCTTTTTATTGTCTTTCTTCCTTATTTTTCGCATTCTTGAGATTTCTGTTAGCTTCATATACTTCTGGAATGCCAAGGTTGCTCCAAGCAGCATCCAACCTGGCCTGGAACACTTCCGGGGATGGAGCAGCCACAGCTTCTCTGGGCAACCTGTGCCACTGTCTCAACACCCTCACAGTGAACAATTCCTCCCCAATATCCCATCCAGCCCTGCCCTCTGGCAGTGGGAAGCCATTCCCTATGTCCTGTCCCTCCAGGCCCTTGTCCCAAGTCTCTCTTGGGGCCCCTTCAGGCACTGGAAGGGGCACTGAGGTCTACCTGGAGCCTTCTGCCAGGTTGAACCACCCCAGTTCTCTCAGCCTTCTCTCAGCTGCCCCAGTGTCCTGCTCAGCTGCATCCTAGCCTGATTTAAGCACCTCAAGTAAAAGACCTAAAAAAGGATGCAACTAATAAGCAAACTATTCCAACACTTAGATTTAGAGGGAATTAGATTGTTTCTCTCTCAGTGGGAACATTCCAGACTGACTCCAAATGAATTGAGGTGTTTTTTCCCTTCAAATTCTGTGCTTTCACCACAAACACCAAAAATTCCTTCCCAAACAAACTTCAGTGAATTTTTCAGTTTGGTCATTGCCATGAGATCTCTATTATTGTCCCATATTATCCTTGAAGAACTGAAATTTCCCTCCCAGGACTTCTTCCCCTGTCAAATTGATCTCCAGGGAGAGTTTCCCTGACAGTCAACTTCACCATCTTCTCTCTCATTTTCATCCCATTACTCCTAGCAAATGATTTTGTTAGGGTTATTGTGATGAATGATGAGGATTCATGAGCTCCTTCTCACACTGAGCTGTGTATTATGGGATAGGAGTGCGTTGGGAAACCTCTTAGTGCTGATGGAGCTGGAATTAATTTACCTTTATACATCTCATCAGCAAAACAGCTCAGATCTGTCTGGGGGTTGTGGTTATGGAACTTCATCGTCCTCAAGTGGCAACTGCACTGTGTAGCTCACTCTGGAGGTGGAAGGGCTATCATGGAACAGAAAATAGGAGAGGAGTTTTATCTGCCATGAGTTCCTATGGAATTCCAGCAAAAAACACCAAAAAACTTGGTTTTCATCTCATTTGCTGAAGGTACAAGATTTGGAGCACATCCATGGGCACATCGACATGACACCTACTAACAAGTCTCTCTATTGACCAACTTCCACATGGACACAAACCCCAAATTAAAGCCATCAAAATCAATTTACTTTAGCTCTGTGCTCCCCACACTGGCTTGATAACAACTAATGAGTCATTAGGTGTGAATTGGAAGAGCAATCCTGGTTTAATTTGTCTCACAATCTTACTGGAACATTCCATGTACAGTTTAATTAGATTGGAAACTACCAATCATTCATGGAATTGTTGGAGCAAGGCTAGAGGAGGCCACAAAGCTGATCAGGGGACTGGAGCACCTTCTCTATGAGGACAGGCTGAGAGAGTTGGAGCTGTTCAGACTGGAGAAGAGAAGGTTTATTCCCATTCCTCCTTGTCCTGTCCCTGCAGCTCCTACCCAAGAGTCCCTCTGCAGCTTCCCTGGAGCCCCTTCAG
>NW_008677914.1:70957-77360 GCF_000695815.1 Acanthisitta chloris | reverse complement strand
TGGGTCTCAGCAGAGCAGAGGGGGAGAATCCCCTCCCTCCCCTGCTGCCACACTCCTTTGGCTGCAGCTCAGGCCTGGGTTGGTTTCTGGTCACACTGTGGGAGCAGCTCCTGTGTGCTCCTGTCTGACTGAGATGAGGCAGGAGGACAGATGACCTGCTGTGTCTGACTGACATTTGCCCCGCTCAGTTGCCACTGATCCCTGCCACATGTTTTACAGCAGATTTAGTCACTGAGCACTGCAGGAGCAACACAAACACAACTGGTACATGACTCACAGCAGAGCTGAGTGGTTTGGCAGTTATCACCTATCAAAATATCACTGGTTATTTTGGTCACTCTCACCTTAATAATTCCACGAGATCATCCATGCCTGCAGCTCCTCACAGGGTCTCATTTGTCTCTAAGCCACCTCATTCTCCAGCCAGGCTCAGAAGCCTCCATACAAGAGCACACATCACAGAGTCACAGACAGCCAGGGGATGGTTGGGGTTGGAAGGGACCTCTGGAGATCAACTAGTCCAAACTCAAGCCATGTCCCATGTCCATGATGACTCACCTGTGCCGGTGACTCCAGCTCAGCTCTCACACACACTTTTTTATGGTTCTGTCCTCCACTGGGAACATCTTCTGTTATCAGGCACATTTGAAGAGGAGATCCATCCCTGGCAATGCTCCAGAGGAAGTTCTGTGGTAGCTCTGCAGGAAAACTTGTTCTGCAGTTTACCAACAGCCTGAAGTGTAAATTCCTCCAGCCACAAAAGCAGCCTCAGCTCCTCCCAGCAGGAAACTGAGCTTTTCCTGCCCACTCTCATGTTTGAGCTCTCAGGTGAGGGATATTCTCACAGGTGTTGACAAAGCAATTCTCACCGTCAGAAGGAGCTGTGGGGGATGCTATGGCACCAGTGCAGCAGCTATCAGCTCTCATCTGTGCACTCAGGAGGTGACAGGGAGACACCTCTTCCCTCCAGCCTGCAAAGCACAGCAAGAAAGAAGTATCTCATAGTCAGCAGGAGAGGTAGGTGATTCTGCCCCTCTACTCCACTCAGATGAGACCCTGCCTGGAGTGTTGCATCCAGCTCTGGGGCCCATGACATGTGAAGGATATGGATCTGTTGGAGCAAGTCAAAAGGAGGCCACGGAGATGCTCCAAGGGCTGGAGCACCTCTGCCAATGGAGCCAGGCTGGGAGAGCTGGGGGTGTTCAGCCTGGAGAAGAGAAGGCTCCAGGTAGATCTTAGAGCCACTTCCAGTGCCTAAGGGGGCTCCAAGAGAGCTGTAGAGGGACTTGGGATGAGGGCCTGGAGGGACAGACATAGGGAACGGCTTCCCACTGCCAGAGGGCAGGGCTAGATGGGATATTGGGAAGGAATTCCTCCCTGTGAGGGTGGTGAGGCACTGGCACAGAGTGCCCAGATAAGTTGTGGTTTCTCCATCCCTGGGAGTGTTCCAGGCCAGGTTGGACAGGGCTTGGAGCAACCTGGGCTAGTGGAAGGTGTCCCTGCCCATGGCAGGGAGTGGATGAGATGAGCTTTAAAGTCCTTCCAACCCAAACCATCCCAGGATTCTATGATGTTCCCTCTGAAGATTTGGCTTTAGCTGATGTATTTCCAGGTCCACATTCACACAGCACAGCAGGAGGAATGATGTGGTAACTAAATCCCAGGCAGATACCATCATGTCTTGTTCATACCTGACTCCAGTGCTGAGGGTTGTGGTCACTCACACACTGTGCTGATGTGTACAGACACACCCAGAGTATCAAATACTAACCAAGGATGAGGAATAGCTCATAGCCAAACCCAAAAAGCAGCGAAATAAGGATGCACCTTTCTTAAAAACTCCATTTGTTCCTTGCCTTCCCCTGAAAGAATGGAAGCAGCAGCATGAGAAAAAAGAGAGAACAGGAGTTAATCAACAAAGAGATTCTGGCAAGAAACCAAGTCACCTTTGGAGCTTCTTGTGTTGAATGAGAAACCATCAATGAGCAGTAAATGATTTTCACAATGGACTGGCCCAAACACTGCAATTATCCTGCAGGGAACAGCTCTTCACAGGCTAATTGGGCTTGTTCAGTCTTGAAAGCCAAAGATACACCAGGGACCACTTTAATTTATTGGGTTTAGAAGAAGTATTTACAAATCTAAAACCGTAAATCTGAGGCTTTGGAGCCTTAGATAAAGAGCAGAAATGGAGCTAAACTGGTGCCATGCAAGACTTTGCTTCATCCTGAGCTTAACTGATTGAGTGACTTACATGTGCACCATTAAAAAACATATATTAAGAGAAAACCCCTGAGCTCTGAAGAGTCCTGGACGTGTAAATGCTGCAAAATCAACCACCAGGATTCAGCAACTAGATAAGGAAGAAAGCTGCAGCACCAAACAGGTAGAAATAATCCCAGGCAGAAACCAAAATTCCCAGTCTGCCTATCTTCTGTCATAGTATGTGAGGGGGTTGGAATACAGATCCTCAGGCCTTCCCCCAGACCAGGATTTGGGCTTTTCATTTTTGAGTGGTTGTCTTCAAAAGAGCAGGAGTAAGGCAAGACAGATCAAGACAGATATAGAACAACCACAGGTGAATAGGGTAAAGTAGAAGGAGCAGAGGTCATTTCACCTATTATTTCACATCTCCATTCTGAGTTGGCCATTCCAAGTTTCTCATTGCCATCTGAGAACTGACAGACTTGGGATATTCAATCTGTCCTGAAGGAAACATCTGATATAGCTTAGACTAATGTCCTTCAGGATTTCTCTCTCTGGTGACTGTGAGAACATAGGCTCCTCCTGAAGAAAAGCACACATCCACTGGGATGTATGAAGCTGGGGCTGATGCCTCCTGCCCTACCTCCCTCCACACCATCTCAAAACCACACTTCTCTTGTTTCCACTCTCTCATCACCCAGAGCTGCAAACCTGCTGTCTCAGAAGGGGTGGAACCTCAACAGCAGTTCAACCTCCAACCAAATTGTTTGGCATCTTCCTTATAGCTACAAAAGCCAAGGTGTTAAACCTGAGGAAGATGTGCTTGTGGAACAGCTTGGGGGAATGAAACAGGAGAAAAAAGGGACTCTGTCCCTCAGGGAGCAGCTGCTCCGTGCTTTTTGTCCTTGCATTTCCTCACCCTCCAGTTTCCTCCTTCAGAGGCAGCCCCAGGTACAGCCAGTTGGCTTGTGTGTGTCCCTGAGGCTCCCTGTGAGCTCCAAATGAGCTTGGAAAGCCACACATTTGCTTGTACATTGAGGTGAGTGTTGGCATCTGCATCCCAGCTACAGAAGGTGCTCTGTCTTGCTCAGGGTGCCACATCCAGCGTCCTTGTAGACCCACCCAAGCATGCAGATGGAGCTGGTCCATGGTGAGCTTGGTATGGGCCATAAAGTACAATTTGTCAGCTCATTACTGAGGGCCAGAATGGCTTGTAGACTTTAAAGGGCTCATTAATTTCAACTAGGCTCTGATTTAGCTGTTAGCTTTCTGCAGCCTCACTCAGCACTCAGTCAGGCCTCAGCATTCCCCAGGTGTTGTCATCTGGAGTACTGCACATCCAGCTCCCAGTGCCAAGCAGTGCCTTTCCAGCTCCCACGGACGAGTGGCCAAGGCACCAACTGCAGATTAGGACTGAACATCAGGAATGAGCCAGTGACAAATGTCACTCTGCTGGTTTGGCTCCTGCCACAAGAGCTCAGTCCAAGTAGCTTTGGGAGTGGAAAACTTCATATTAGGAAGACTTTTTAAGCAGTTACGGCAAAGGTATTGGAATAGGTAATTGGCCAGGGAGGTGCTGGAGTCACCATCCCTGGAGGTATTTAAGAGGTGTCTGGATCTGGAGCTAGAGGATATGGTTTTGGGTTTAGGGGTTACAGCAGTGACAGGTTAAGGGTTGGACTTGATGATTTTAGAGGTTATCTCCAACCTTGATGATTCTATGATCTCTGATACACTCCCAATGCCAAGAAGTGATTTCCAGCTCCCATGGATGAGTGGCCAAGGCACCAACTGTAGATTAGGACTGAGCATCAGGAGTGAGCCAATGACAAATGTCACTCTGCTGGTTTGACTCTTGCCAGGAGAGCTCAGTCCTAGTAGCTTTGGGATTGGAAAAACTTTATACTAGGAAAAATGTTTCCCTGTTAGGATGTTCAGGCACTGGAATATTGCCCAGGGAGGTGGTGGAATCACCATTCCTGGAGGTGCTTAAGAAGTGTCTGCATCTAGCACTGGAGGATATGATTTAGGGTTTAAGGGTTACAGCAGTGACAGGTTAATGGTTGGACTTGATGACCTTAGAGGTCTCCTCAAACCTTGATGAGTCTCCGATTTTAAACCTGGTTTGCAAATACAGCTCCTCTGCTGACACATCTGCATTGTGCACAGGAACAATCAAAATGGGAAGAAGCTGCAACACAGAATTTGTTTGCTGTAATCCTCTTGATTTTTCCAAGTGATCTGTGGGAGGGATTGTTTGGGCACAGAGCAGTGGAGAAATTAGCATTGTTAATTAGATGCAAGCCAGGGCACCTCTCTGTGTTCAAGAAATGCAACACAATTAATTAGCCTCTAAAAAAAGCATTTGAAGTGTTTATTGCAGGATCAAGCTCCTGGTTTTAGCAGCAGATGGGGAAATAAAGTGCTAGGAATGACATGGAGAAAACAGCTGCACTGGGACCAGAAACCTAATTCATAATTCAACAGACTAATCAGTGAACATCTTCTGCAGTTCCTGGGCTGGAATGGAAGAACGTGAGGAGGCAAGTGATTAGGCTGCTTTAGTTCTTGAAGAGGCTGCTGCCAATTAGCTCTGGCTTTGGTGCCCATGTATACATCTAATGCTGTGGCCCATGTTAGTACAGAGACAGACCAAAGTAGGTCAGACTCAAATCATTGTCTCAGTGCTAAACACTCCGAGGCACAATTTCAGTCTGCTTTGCTGGGAATTAATTAAGAGTACAGAGCTGTTCACATGCACAGAATCAGAGATTCATCAAGGTTGGGGGAGACCTCTAAGATCATCAAATCCAACCATTAACCTGTCACTGCTACAACCCCTAAAATCTAAACCAGATCCTCCAGCACCAGGTCCAGACACCTCTTAAACACCTCCAGGGATGCTGACTCCACTACCTCCCTGGGCAACGTCCCAGTGCCTGAACACCTTAACAGAGAAAACATTTCTCCTAGCATCTCATCTGGCTCTCCCCCCTCTCAGCTCAAGGTCATTCCCTTCAGTCCTCTCTCTGCAGCCACTGCAGGAGAGACATCCCCCACCTCTCTCCAACCCCCGTTAGGGAGTTGGAGAGCCATGAGGTCACCCCTGAGCCTCTTCTCAAGGCTAACCAAGCCCAACTCCCTCAGCCCTTCCTCACGTGCTCTAGCCCTTTTGTACCCTCGTTGCTCTTGGCTGGACTCACACCAGTGATTCAATGTACTTTTTGCAGTGAGGGGCCCAAACCAGGACATAGCACTGAGCTGTGACCTCCCCAGTGCCAAGCCCAGGAGAATGATCACTGCCCTAGTCCTGCTGCCACACTGGTCTTGAGCCAGGCCAAGGTGTCCTGGGCCTCCTTGCCCACCTGTGCACACTGTTGGCCCATACTGAGCTGCTGCCACCAGCACTCCCAAAAAGCTTCTTCCTGATATCTAATCTAACTTTCCCTCTTTCAAGGAGGAATCCAGGGAAACCAGTTCTGGAGGAAATGTGCTTTCCTTGGTGCAGCACCGAACCCTGTGAGCAGAGAGGAACATGTGTCTTTCTGTTCCCAAACCCAGAGCCCACTGCACTGGATGATTTAGCTGAGGTTCTAATCCACATTGAGCAGTGGAACATTTCTCAGCTCTATGTTTTACTTATCCCTCCCAAAACAATCCCTTGTCAGCCTTTGCTTTTCCAGATAACAAATGCACAGAATTCAGTGAAGCATCATGTCACTTCTTCTCTTTTATATCAACCCCAAAAGCATATTCAAGTTCTTCCAGAATGACTTTTTAAAGTTTAATATGATATAAAAGTCCAACTTTTTTCCCAAATCTGACTGTGATAAAAGTTGATGTTCAGAGTCCATTGATACTACCAGGCTGCACCTGGCTGTGCTGACATTTGTCTAGAGACAAACCAGAGCCAGACTCACACATCAGAGTCACTGCCTGGAGAACAAATGGATGAGTCCTCCCTGATGAGCACTTTGAAAGCACCAAACATGGGGCTTAGATCTTTCTGCTTCCATCTCAGAGCAGCCCTGGCCAGTCTCTCCCTCAAGTCATAGTATCAGAGTGTATGAAGGGGTTGGAACGGAGTTTAGAGATCATCCAATCCCAGCCCCTGCCCTGGGCAAGGACACCTCCCACCAGAGCAGGTTGCTCAAGGCTCAGCCAACCTGGCTGTGAACACTGCCAGGGCTGGGGCAGC
>NW_008677914.1:58823-70777 GCF_000695815.1 Acanthisitta chloris | reverse complement strand
GTCTCCACACAACCTTCTCTTCTCCAGGCTCAACAGCCCCAACTCTCTCAGCCTGTCCTCATAGGGAAGGTGCTCCAGTGCTCTGATCACCTTCGTGGCCTCCTCTGGCCTTGCTCAAAGAATTCCATGTCCTTCTGCTGTTGGGGACACCATCACTCTGTGGGTGGGAGGAGCAGGCAGTACTGTCCCTCTGGCTCTGATCCCCAAGTGTCCTTATTCAGCTTCCCTGGAGCCCCTTCAGATCCTGGAAGGTTGCTGGATGTCCTGCTCTTGTGACCCATCTGAGCTCCCCTGTGTCTCATCTCCTGCATCTCCAGAGCAGTTTCGGCTCTGAATGTGATGGCTAGATGGGATTTGCCAAGCTCCCTCAGTGAAGGCTGCACACAAAATGTCTTCTGCTTTCTCCTAGAGAGGCAAAACGAGTCCTTCTCGAGGCATCGCTCTCTAAAAAGCCCTCACAGAGCACAAGGCTCTGATTAAAAGGAAGCAAAGTAATTTTCCATGTCTCCATTCAAGAACTGCTTTTCTGAGCCTTTCAATAATTACTGAGCTAATCTGACATTCATGATCCTTGATTTCAGTCATTCATTCAGTGCCATCCAGAAGCTGATTAATAAGATGTTACTTAGCGGAACACAGTTTCTGCTCTTCCCTCAGGACATTCTAATTTGAGGAAGAAATTCAATATGACAAAGGAGAGCAGGTAATTGGCAGGAGAACTCAGCAAGCTGCTCTGTAGCTCACAGGCTTCCTCACCACTGGGAGAGGCCTTCCTCAGAAGAACACTTGATGTGGTAGTTGGGAGGGAGCAGTTGGGAAGGAGTTGGAATTCCTCCATGGATTTCTACTTGTTCACTCTCAGCAATTAGCCCATGGAGGATGGTATTCCTCCTGAACTGCTGACCCCATGCTGGAGTGGGATGGAGCTTCTCCACTCTCTTCTGCCCATTCCAGTCCAAATCTATTCACTTTTTAACATGTTCTGAACAGTTTGAAATACTAAGGAAATCATGGAATGGTTTGGGGTGGAAAGACCTTAAAGCTCTTCTCATTCCACCCCCTGCCATGGGCACTTCCACTAGACCAGGTTGCTCCAAGCCCCATCCAACCTGGCCTGGAACACTTCCAGGGAAGTCTGTTCACATCAGTTTGGTGTGAACATCATCTTTCTGCTGTTGCTCTGCAGTTGTGCTATTGATTGAGCTACCACAGCCCTGGGCTGTTTGGAGGGAAGGTAGGAGGGACTGAGAGACAAGGAGAACACAGCCATGGGGAAGGAAAGATCCTGGATTAAGTACCATCCAACATATGCTTCTGTGGGTCTACGTTCCCTCAGGGGAAGGAGGAACACTTCACCTGGAACACTCCCAGGCATGGAGCAACCACAGCTGCTCTGGACAACCTGGACCACTGCCTCACCACCCTCACAGGGAAGAATTTCTCCTCAATATTCCATCTCACCCTGCCCTATGTCAAGTGAAGCTATTCCCCTTTGTCCTGCCACTCAAGGCTCTTGTTAATAGTCTCTCTCCATCTTTCTTGTAGGCTCCTTGAGGAACTGGAAGGCTGCAATTAAGTCTCCTTGGAGCTTTCTCTTCTCCAGGCTGAACAACCACAATTATCTCAGCCTTTCCTCACAACAGAGCTACTCCATCCCTCTCATCATCTTGTTGGCCTCACCACCCTCACAAGGAACAATTCCTTCCCAATATCCCATCTAGCCCTGCCCTCTCACAGTGAGAAGCCATTCCCTGTATCCTGTCCCTTCATTCCATTGCCAATAGCCTCTCTCCATCTCTCTTGCAGGTTCCCTTCTGCCAAACTAAACTCCAGCAACATGAATTATCTCTTTTTTAATTGCCCCCAACACTCGTGAAGAGCAGCTGATACAAGATGGGTGAAAACACTGACAAGCCCAACTTAGCTCTTTGCTCTAATTACCAACTGTGCTGAGGGCTCCTGTTTTTGTGAGGCTCAGCCCTGTGCCTGAGTGCTGACAGCCTGGCACTGTCTCCCTCCCCAGCCTCAAGCCCCTGCTGCCTTTTACAAAGAGAATATTAATGTTCCTTCTGCCACAGCAGATCCAGGACATGCACTTCATTATCATTCTCCCAATAGCTCTCAAATTAATTTGCTACCTGTATGGCTGCTCTTTCTCATGGCCCATATTGGGTTAATGACTGGCTGGTTGAGTTTCACAGAGCCTTGTGTGCAATAATTTGGAATCTGAGCATTACAGGGAAGAGACATCACATCAAAAATGCATGTGGAGTGGACCACATATTACCCTGCTTCTAAAAGCAGTTAGGAGACTCACACAGCCTGTGTGGAGCTCTTTGCCCTGGCTGATTCATGTCTCCACACACAGCCCTCAGTTGGCATCTCTTTCCTGATGTGAAGCTATCAGACATGGGCTGGATCATCTCTTCTGTGGCTGTGCATGTCTAGCCCAACCTGGGTTGGCTGATGCTCTCAAGGACACTGATTTCAGTGTCTGGAGATCTGCCACATGAGCTGTACTGGTCTGGGCTGGGAACAGGTAGTTTTCTTCCCAGTGACAGCTGTGGGGCTGTGGTTTGGGTTTCTGCTGAGCACAGGGCGATAATGCAGAGGTGTGTTTGTTATTGCTTTGCTCATACACAGCCAAGGACTTTGCTGCTCCTCATACTGGTGAGGAGACTGAGGGGGGCAGGAAACTGGGAGGAGACACAGCTGGGACAGGTCACCCCAACTGACCCAAGGGATATTCTAGGCCACAGGACATCATGCTCAGTGTCTAAAGTGGAGGAAGAAGGAGGTAGGGGAGGATGTTTGGAGTGTTGCTGTTTGTCCTCTCAAGTCACTGTTACGCTTGCTGGGGCCCTGGAGGTGCTGAACATCTCCTGCCTGTGGGGAGCAGGGAATTAATTCCTTGCTTTGCTTTGCCTGTGTGTGGCCCTACAAAACGGTCTTAATCTCAACCCTGAAGTTTTCCAGCTGTTACCCTTCTCATTCTCTCCCCATCCCACTGGTGGGCAGTGAGTGAGAGGCTTTGAGGGGCTTGGCTGCTGCTGGGGTTAAAGCACAACATAGAATCATGGAATCATAGTATGTGAAGGGGTTGGAATGGAGCTTGGAGATCATCCAGCCCCAACCCCCTGCCCTGGGCAGGGACACCTCCCACCACAACAGGTTGCTCAAGGCTTCAGCCACCCTGGCTTTGAGCACTACCAGGCTTGGGGTAGCCACAGCCTCCCTGGGCAACCTGTGCCAGTGTCTCACCACCCTCACAGGGAAAAGTTCTGCCTAAGGTCTCATCTCAATGGAATGTCAGGACCACTGTAAGCTCAGTCCCAGCCTGGGCCTGCTCTAGCCCATGTGTGCTGGTATTTGACTGGGAGCTAAAGCAGAGGATCCAGGTGTTTGCCTTCATCCCAAACCCATGGTATCCTTCAGGAATGGCTGGTGTTGATCCTCACAGCCCTCCTCACTCCCCCTTCACTCAGAGGTCTCCTCCTGCCTTCCCAAGCTCTTTCTGAACATCTTTCCTCCCCTGAAACCTCTCCCCTAAACCCCATGTGGCTGCAGTAATACCTTCTCCTAGCCAAATGAGGGGATAGGCCTTAATTAAAGCAATTAAATCAAAGCTGTGGAGATTTGGGGGAGGTTAGAACCTGAGAACTTTCTTAAATAAAACACTTTTATTACCCAAAACAACAACCACAACAAAACAGTGGTGAAAAAGCAAGTGAAAGTAAGCCAATGAAAATGTAAACACTTGAGCTGAAGTAGGAATTCTCAGTAACTGATTTCCCTCTCAAATGTCAAACCTCTTTTCTCCAAAGCTCTCACCCACAGCTTTTGTTCCCTTGCCCACCCACTGCCCAAGCCTCCCTGGAGCCTTGCTATGCTGTTGGGAGCAATTCCTTTCTGGTTTAGCCTCAGGTTACAGTCTGTTAAACATTTTGGGTATCACTGATGTGTGTGTCCTCTCAGTCATCCTGCTTTGAGCTCATCCCCACCCCAGACTAGCAGAGGAGACTGTGTCAGTCTCCTAGACCAGCTCCCAACCTCCTCTGTATCTTTGGGCTCTTCATTGTGGCCTATTTCCAGCCCAAATTGTGCTGCCCACAGTGCCATCCTCAGGGCTATGTGACAGGGCTGAGCTGGGACAAGTGGAATAAGTGAAGTGGCAAAAGGATCACTGACATATCTTCCCTTTCCCAGTGGAATTGCATCAGATGCTTAGGGAACATCGATTTCCTCCCAGCCCAGAGCCAACACAGCTGCAGAGGAGGCTCAACTGTTTGGCTTCCCCCTGGTTGAGCAGAGGAACTCAGCACCTCCATAGTTCACTTGGAATTTCTTCTCATTTCAGCAGAATAACACTTTCTTTTTTTGAAACAAAAAATCAAACACCACCACAACCACTTCAAAAATGTGCATTTTGTGCAGTTAACTCTTAGTCTTCTGACTATGAGGAAGATAATGTCCTTCAAAGCCATAAATACCCAGATTAAACATTGAAATCAATTCAACCTTGGTGATTTCAACCAGTCTCAGCATTTAGGGGGTTCATTTGCTGCTTTGGGATTGTACAGAACAAATCAGAGCAAGTTTTGAGCCTTCTTTTCCTCTTAAAACCCATGACAGCACCACATGGTTCCACCAAGGGGATGTCCACTCTGGGTTTTGGTTTGGATCTAACTGGTTTTAACTCCTGCAGCATCTCACAGGGACAATCCTGGCCTTGTATGTCAACTGGACACTTTTACCCACCTAAAAAAATGGTCTTAAAATGCTCAAAATGAGACTTTGGACATTAAAAATGAGGCTTTGATACCTAAGTGAGGAGTTTGTAGCCTAAAATGAGGATTGGACCACAAAACAAGAGGTTTTCAATCCTAGAAGTAAAGCTTTGGACTAAAAAAAGTTAGAATTTAGGCTGTAAAACAGGGATTTGGAACACCTAAATGAGGGTTTGGACACTCAAGGTGTTGCTTGGACCCTAAAATGGAGTGGCAGGAGCCTAAAAATGCTCCTCTGGAACCTTAAAATGTGGCTTTGGTCTGTAAAAATGTGGGTTTGGCCCTAAAAATGAGGGTTTGGATCCTAAGATGAGGGTTTGAATCTTTAAAATAATGGTTTGGGTCTTAAAATGAGCATTTGGAGCATAAAATGTGAGGTTAGACCTTACAAATGTGGCTTTGGGCCCTGAAAAAGAAAATCTGGGCTCTGTAATAGGTTTTGGACCATACACTGAGGGTTTTTCATGCTAGATATGAGGGTTTCATCCTAAAATTGCAGTTGTGAGTCCTTCCATGAGGCTTTGGGCCTTCAGTTTGGGTCCTGCCCTGGCATCAGGGGATGAGGAGCATGAGGATGCTCCTGGCCTGATGGTGGTACAAACATCCCAAACCCTGGCTGAAAAAGGGATGAAAGAGATTAAAATGCTGATGAACCACTTGGTATGTATAACAACACAAGATGTGATGAGCAGGGGAAGGGATTGTTATCCTGCCATGGAATTAAAAATGCAACATGCTAATGTTGCATAATGTAAACATGTTAATTAATGTAACAGGTACTGACAGCCTTGGCATACTGGAGGTGCTGCCTGTTTCACTCCTCACCAAGAAACAGCCAATATAAGATGCTGTTTGCCTTAATAATTCATTAATAGCAGCAGCAGTGTGCCAGGATGAGGGAAGAACCCCATTCCCTGTCTGCCTCTTAGCTTTCTGTGTCCTTTGCAGCTAAATACAGGCACAGTTTCAAGAGAACAGAAAGAAATGCTCATTTCACAGGATCCCAGAGCATGTCAGGCTGGAAGAGACATCTGGAGATGACCAACCCTGCTCAGGCAGGGTGAGAGAACAGTGCTGTGTCCAGCTGGGCTGTGCATATCTCCAATACTCCCTATTAGTCAGCCCATTACCCTTTCCCCAGTTGCTTCAAGTCAAGCTGCTCGTGCTGGAAGCAGCAGAGCAGATCCAAAATGATCAAAAGCAATTAGGGATTCCCAGGAATGTTCTCCCAGGGAGTTGCATCAAACTTGAAGCAATTATGTTGTTACAGTTTATTGTATTATTAAACCCCACAGAAGACACTTGAAATAATTATTCTCATTTGCAGAGACATGCTTGAAATAACAACTCTGATTGCAGAATCACATTAGCTACCAAGCAAACACTATGTAAAGGCATGAATATTCCTGTTACTCCAGCAGGACTGTGGGCTCTGAACCCCCAAATCAACAGAACTGACCCCAGCAAAGGGGAAAGTCAGCTGGAGGGTGGAGATACCACAACCAAAGGTGCGTGGCCACTGGTCCATGGGAGCTGGGAAGGCACTGCTTGGCACCTAGAGCTGAATCATAGAATCATCAAGGTTGGAGGAGATCTCTAAGATCATCATGTCCAACAATTAACCTGTCACTGCTACAACCCCTAAACCCTAAACCAGATCCTCCAGTGCCAGATCCAGACCCATCTTAAACACTTCCAGGGAGGTTGACTCCCTATTCCAGTGCCTGAGCACCCGACAGGGAAAACATTTCTCCTAACATCTCATCTGGCTCTCCTCTCTCTCAGCTCAAGGCCATTCCCTCAGTCCTCTCCCTGCAGCCATGGCAGGAGAGACATCCTCAATCTCTCTCCAATCCCTGTCAGGGAGTTGCAGAGAGCCAGGAGGTCACCTCTGAGCCTCTTCTCAAGGCTGACCAAGCCCAACTCCCTCATCCCTTCCCTATGTGCTCTAGCCCTTTCCTGCCCTCGTTGCCCTTTGCTGGACTCGCTCCAGTGCCTCGATGGCCTTTTTGCAGTGAGTGGCCCAAAGCTGACCACAGCACTGCGCTGTGACCTCCCCAGGGCCAAGTCCAGGGGGAACATTCAGAATGTTTGAGACAGAATATGCTCATGTCTGGTCCTCCCCAGTCAGTCCTTGGGCCTGCACACAGCAAGGGCAGAGTGTCATGAGGGACTCTGCCCTGCACTCCCAGCAATCCTTCCCTTGGGATTTTCCTTGCATAGGCAGAACAGTTATTTACCACACAGATGGAAAATTAAACACACTTCTGGGCTGAGTTTCAAATCAGGGAATCCTTTTTCCTAGAAAGAGTGAAGCCTGGAGAGCCGTGACTGGAGAAAACTTTCCTTTTTCTGCTTCTTTCTCTTTTACTCATGGCAATAAACCTCCATCCTTAGGAGGGCTGGTGCAGGAAGAGTGGGAGACAGGTCACACTGCCTGCACTAAATTGGTTTCTGGATCTTGTTAAATCACATTCTAGGCCCCAAGCAGGAGAGAAAATCAACTGAATATCAAACATTTTAATATGTTTTATGAATCTTCCAGTTTCTACAAGAGCACAGCAAGCAAAGTAATGAAAGGATGGAAAATAGGCATCCTGGGCTGTTTCTGAGCAGGTTCTTGCTGCCTGTGAGTGCTCTCCATGTTCAGCCAAATGCCCCATTTCTCCATGCCCAGGGAACAGCCCAGTGAGATCCATCAAATGTTGTGTGCCCTAAAGCTTTCTCAGAGATACAAAACCCCAAAGCAAGGCTGAAGCACAAGTGAGTCCCCAGAGTTCCCTGCCAAGCTTTACTTTGCCAACATAAAGGCTTAGGAGGCTTTACAGTTCATCTTTTTATGCTGAGTAAAACTGGGAGAGGTATTTTGATAAATATATATGAAAAACAACACCTGGGAATCAACAGAGATGAGAACTTTGCTCTGTTTTTTACTATTTAAGTAATAAAGAGCGAGAGGATACACACAAAGATTTCTTTTGCTTGAAGAAATCTCTTAACACTGTATGGAAAGTTCATAGAAACATGGAAACATGGAATGGTTTGGGGTGGAAGGAATCATGAAGGTTGTCTAGTTCCACCCCCTGACATGGGCAGGGGCTCCTTCCACTAGCTCAGGTTGCTCCAAGCCCCATCAAGCATGGCCTGGAATACCTCCAAGGATGGAGCAGCCACAGCTGCTCAAGCAACCTGTGCCAGCACCTCACCACCCTCACAGGGAACAATTCCTTCCCAATATCCCATCTAGCCCTGCCCTCTGGCAGCGGGAAGCCATTCCCTGTGTCCTGTCCCTCCAGGCCCTTGTCCCAAATCCCTCTACAGCTCTTTTGGAGCCCCTTTAGGCATTGGAACACTTCCAGAGTTGGAGCAGCCACAGCTGCTCTGGGCAACCTGTGTCAGTGCCTCAACCACCCTCACAGGGCAGAATTCCTTCCTAATATCTAATCTAAATGAAATTGCAATTATTAGATAATTAAGCTATCATTATAATGCTAATTAATATCTAATCTTAACCAACTCTCTTTCCACTTGACATTGTTCCTCCTTGCCCTGTCACTGCTTGCTCTTGCAGGATGTCAACAGCTCCAGTGCTGGGGAGGAAATGGGGACAATTAGGGAAGGAAAAGAGTTTCTTGGAAAACTCTCTTATCAGTGAGTGACAGGAGGGCCCTGGAGCTTTGCTGAGTGTTAGAGAGGAGGTCCCTGAGGAGAGACCCAGGCTCAGCCCCTGTTGTGGCAGCCCTCCATTGCCACCACGAGGGGTGTGCTGCAGGGACAGGTGAGCCAGCACCAGCACCACAGCCAACAGGAATCAATCCAGCCAGAAGATTGGCAAGCATCAATACCTGGTCATGGGCCCAAGGAAGTTACAGGGATGGTGAGAATTTCTGGTTGCAGCTCAGGAACCAACCAAGACCTGGGATGCAGCCAAAGGAGTGTGGTAGCAGGGGAGGGAGGGGATTGTCCCACTCTGCTCTGCTCTGTTCAGACCCACCTGGAGTCTGAACACAGCTCTGCTGGCCCCAACAGCAGAAGGACATGGAAGTGTTGGAGCAAGACCAGAGGAGGCCACGAAGGTGATCAGAGCACTGGAGCACTTTCCCCACGAGGACAGACTGAGAGAGTTGGGGCTGTTCAGCCTGGAGAAGGTTGTGTGGAGACCTCAGAGCAACCTGCCAGGAGCTGAAGGGGCTCCAGGGAAGCTGCAGAGGGACTCTTGGCTAGGAACTGCAGGGACAGGACAAGGAGCAATGGGGAGAAATTGAAAGAGGAAAATTGAGATGAGATGTTAGGCAGAACTTTCCCTGTCAGGGTGGTGAGACACTGGCACAGGTTGCCCAGGGAGGCTGTGGCTGCTCCAACCCTGGCAGTGTTCAAAGCCAGGTTGGCTAAAGCCTTGAGCAACCTGTTGTGGTGGGAGGTGTCCCTGCCCAGGGCAGGGGGTTGGGGCTGGATGATCTCCAAGCTCCATTCCAACTCCTTAACATCTTATGAGACTATGAACCAAACCACACAGTTCAGCAGCAAAGAGTTAAACGAGGATCCAAGTGAAGCAGATGAGATATGGGATTTTCTCTGGCACGATGATAATGAGACTGTCACTGCCTCATAAATCTAGTTGTAATCTCAGACTTGCACAGGAGTTTGAGCCACTGGAAAAAGTTCAGCAAATCACCACAGAAATAAGTGAAGGTTTGTTAATCTCTGCATAAGGATCTCCAAACAGTCTATGTTGCTGCAAGCTCCAAGTAACCACAGTGGTCTGAGACAGTGGCCACCTACTGAAGGGGGATGAGGACAGACCAGACACCCTGGCTGGAGCACACACCCAAACTCAGAGGAGCATCCTGCCAAAAGCACTCAGAGTCAGCACTTTGCTTCCATCTCAAAGCTGTTTGCCTGAGGAAAATCTTTCAGTCACAGAAGAAACCAGAGCTGGGCTAAAAGCCAAACCCTCCCTAGAGACTCACTGGCTGCTGTGAGTGAACAGCATACAGAGGGATCCAAGACATGTTCCTGAGCAAGGTGCCAGCTTGCCCTTGGTTGTAATTGGAGAATGAACAAGCTCAGGGGAAGAAAAACACAACTATTTCTTTTTTCTCACTTTCCAAGTCTTTATTTTGACTCCAATGCTTTGATCAGTCTGCTAAGGATAGTCTAGTGCAGGAAGATCTGAGAGCTTTGGATTCAAATTGCTGAAAAGCATATTGCAAACACTCAGGCTGAATTAGCTCCTTGAGCTATTAGGAGTGGACAGTGAGATGCTGCAGCCTAATGCCTGGCTCAAAGCTGGGCAAATATACCATTCCAGGCCAATGGAAAGGAAATCCCGAGGCCTGAGAGGTCTTAGGGTTTGGGGTGGTAGGAGAGTAAACCATGTAACAATATCGCAGAGCTGCTGGGGACAGGCTGAAGGAACAATCTGATAGAGAAAGGAGAAAGAGAGATCACAACTTCATCATGGATTTACCTGCAGGGAAGGTTTCAACTGATAAAGTGCTGAATCCAGCAGTCAACAGCAGGTCAGGAACCAGTGGTGAAACCCAAAACCAGGTTAATCCAGGTTAACACTGGGACAGCACAGTCTGGGATGTGGAGTTGGATGTCTTCCTAAAACATATATTCTAGTTCCTCCACAAATGGTCAATGTCCTGAAGGAGTTGTGTCCTCTGTCCTATGGGATGTGGCAGATGGCAGAAGATGTGAGTTCCTTCTGGAGCAACTATGAGACATATATCTGATGTTTTTATAGAAGGAGCACTGGCACAGGTTTTCCAGAGCAGCTGTGGTTGCCCCATCACTGGAAGTGTTCCAGGCCAGGTTGGATGGGGCTTGGTGTAACCTGGTCTGGTGGAAGGTGTCCCTGCCCATGGCAAGGAATGGAACTAGATGCACTATAAGGTCCTTTCCAATCAACTAGTCTGTGATTCTGTGATTCAGGCCCCCAGAGCTCTGATTGAGGAAGAAGACGCTCCCTGGCTGGAAGAGGCCCTGATTTGGCCTCAGGAAGCAATGCCCAGATACACCTCTGCCAGAGCAGGAGGTGTCATACGATCATAAAATCATCAAGGATGGAGGAGACCTCTAAGATCAAGTCCAACCATTAACCTGTCACTGCTGGAACCCTTAAACCCTAAACCATATCCTCCAGTGCCTCATCCAGACACCCCTTAAGCACTTTCAAGGACGGTGACTCCACCACTACCCTGGGCAATATTCCAGTGCCTGAACATTTTAAAAGGGGAAACATTTCTCCTAACATCTCCTCTGAGTCTCCCCTGTCTCAGTTCAAGGCCATTCCCTTTAGTCCTCTCCCTGCAGCCATGACAGGAGAGACATGCTCCACCTTACTCCAACCCCTGTCTAGGAGCTGGAGAGAGCCATGAGGTGACCCCTGAGCCTCTTCTCAAGGCTAACCAAGCCCAACTTCCTCATCCCTTCCTCGTGTGCTCTAGCCTTTTGCTATCCTCGTTGCCATTCTCTGGACACTCTCCAGCACCTCAATGGCCTTGAACATGGCAAGACTGAACACAGTAATGAGAAGTGACCTCCCCAGTGTTGAGTCCAAAGGGATGATCACTGCCCTAGTCCTTCAAGTACACTTCTCTACACTGTCTCTCTCCTGGCCCTTGGGACCCACTCTGTGCCCCACTGGAGTTTGTGGTGATGGTTCTGTGTGTGTCCCATGTGGAAGAGACTGGAGAAGGGATGTGGCACATCCCTGCTCAGGCCCCAGGACACTGTGCAGTGAGGAACAAGGATATGACCATCATTGTAATTAGCCGTTAAAGCCAACACCTAATGTTCACAGGAGCTCTGAAAGGCCATTTTTAATGCTATTGACATTCTTCTCTCCTTATTTCAGCTCCATGTTTTCCATTAAGATTATTTATACATCCCTTAAAGGAAGGTCTCACAGCCTCCATTTGCCATTCCAAGTCAGCTGCATTAACTCTATCTAATGGGACATTGCAGCTATTAAACATGGAATAATTCCATTTTAAGTCTAGTTCTCCAAGTTAGACATTAATTACTGCAACAAGCTTAAGAGAATTAAAGACAACTAATTAATGGGCTGCTTCATTGTGTGTCAGAAGTGATTTCTACTGAAAGGAAATGGAGCTTAGCACTGACTTTACAAATGGGAAGTAATCAGAGCTGGAAATA
>NW_008677914.1:56755-58806 GCF_000695815.1 Acanthisitta chloris | reverse complement strand
CCTGCTGGGAATGAAGTTAATCAGAAAAGCACCTCTGAGCCATGCTGAGCTCTGGATCCAAGATCATCCAAGATCTGATTAGAGATCTCAGCATCCAAGATCTCATTGGAATTCTTCCTTTTCATTAAACTTGGCCATTTGGAGCCAGAGAGGATGATCCAAAGCTCAACTCCAGAGTCCTATCTTGAGAAGCATCCAAGGCCAAGAATTCAGGCAAGACCTGCAGATGTTCTTTGAGGAGCAGAAAACAGACCTTCAGCAAAAGGCCACAATGTTCCATTTGGGGTTTTCAGACAGAGGAGAATCATTGGATTTTGGGGATAAAGTTCACTCTGTCCAGAAAAGGACACAGAGCACCACCAAGGAGCTTCATCTGGAGAAGGGTAGGCACCTTTACAGCAGCAAATCTAATAGGAATCTCAAATCAAACATTACCCACGGAAATGTGACCTGATACGGCTCCAGTCCCTGGGCATGTACCAGCAAGGACATTCCTGAGCAGAGCATTCAGCAGGCAAAAGCACCTACAAGTTGGAAACTGCAGATGGACACACCTAGGCTGGATAGGCAATGCAAGGTGTGACAGGCAATGAACCTCTGGGATCATCCCTAGAGATAAACTGAATCCAGCAGTGTTTCTACAAGGTGCCCTCAAGCAGGGAAGTGATGAGCTCTGTGCAGAGGAGGCATCAGGTGGGACTGTCTGGCCTGACAGGGAAAATGCCCTTCTAGCTAATCCTGGACATCTCATCATGGAATGGTTTGGGCTGGAAAGGACCTTAAAGATCAGCTAGTTAGTTCCACCCCTGCCATGGGCAGGGACATGTTTCATCAGCTCCGATTACTCCAAGCCCTGTCCAACCTGGCCTGGAACATTCCCAGGGATGGAGCAGCCACAGCTGCTCTGGGCAACTTGTGCCAGTGCCTCAGCACCCTCACAGGGAACAATTCCTTCCCAATATCCCATCTAGCCCTGCCCTCTGGCAGTGGGAAGCCATTCCCCCTTGTCCTGTCCCTCCAGGCCCTTGTCCCAAGTCTCTCTGCAGCTCTCTTGGAGCCCTTTGGCTTGCAGCCCCCGTGGCAGTGCTGACACAGGCACCACTTTGCCAAGGATATTCCTGCCTCTCTCCCAGTGCCGCAGGAGCAGGAGGATGCTCTGTGCTGGGAGGCTCTCCTGAAAGACACTGGCTCCTTGCTGAGGTGCTCCCGTCCCACCCTGACCCTGCTGAGTGGTGCTGTGGTAGGACACAGGAAGGACTGATTAATGACTATAATAAATATGTTAATGTGCAGAAATGAAATCTTCCTAATTAAGAAATGTCTTCTGGGGCTTTTCCTTCTTTCCCAAGCGTCTGTATGTGCTCAGAGCACCTCCCTCCACTCCAGAAGGATTAGCAGTGACACCAGTGGTGTCAATCACACCCCATTCATCCCAACACAACAAAGGGGATTATTCCCAGCTCCTTCTCCTTGGCAGAAAGGGTAAGTGTGTTCCTGCTCTGCTGACTCCTTTCTCCTTGTAACAGCATCAACTCTGCTGGAGAAAAGCAGGATTTAAGCTAATGAAAGGATTAGAATAATCTCTGTGTAACCCAGGGCTCTATGGCTGCTCAGATCCATCATGCACAGCCATCCAGCAGCTCAGCACGTCTGGGCAACCACCTCCAACCTCAACTCAGGCCTTTTTTGTGGTCCATGTGGAGGCCAGTGAGCAGCGGTTTCCCTCAAGTGTTGGTGCTAGGGCCAACAGTGTTCACAACTTCACTGGCAGATGGCTAGGGGGATCTATACTCCCTCAGCAGCTCACTGAGGACACCAAGTGTGTGGTGCAGTCACAGCCGGAGGGAAGGGATGGGACATCCAGAGAGACCTGGATAGCCTCGAGAGGTGGCAGATGCCAACCTCATGGAGCTCAACAGAACCAAGTGCAAAGTCACAGAATCATAGAATCATAGAATCAACCAGGTTGGAAGAGTCCTCAAAGATCATCAAGTCCAAACCTGAGTCAGGGCAGTCCCAGACACAGCTCTAGGCTGGGGGAGGAGTCACTG
>NW_008677914.1:53473-56629 GCF_000695815.1 Acanthisitta chloris | reverse complement strand
CCCCCCTCTACTCTGCTCTTGTGAGACCCACCTGGAATACTGAGTGCAGTTCTTGTGCCTTCAGCATAGGAAGGACATGGAGCTGTTGCAGCAAGTCCAGAGGAGGCCACAAGGTTGATCAGAGCACTGGAGCATCTCCCTGTGAGCACAGGCTGAGGGAGTTGGGGTGTTGAGCCTGCAGAAGAGAAGGTTGTGTGGAGACCTCAGAGCAACCTGCCAGGAGCTGAAGGGGCTCCAGGGAAGCTGCAGAGACACTCTTGGGTAGGAACTGCAGGGACAGCACAAGGAGCAGTGGGAAGAAATTGCTGCCTCCCTGAACCCTTCAGCTTGAATAGCACCAGGAAGTGGCACTTGGTCCCTCCTGCTCTTGGGGCACTGATCTATCACATGAATGTATTTCACTCCAAATCCAAAATACTGGTGACCTTTAAGGGATGACTTTTTACCCCTGAGGTTTCTCCTGTGCCAGATGGGAGGGTACCTTCTCCCCTTCAGTGACCCTGTCTGGTGCTGTTGGTGTCCTGGGTGGAAGGGGCTGTGCTGAAGGTGACAAGAAGCCTGTCCAGCCACACTGCCACCACTATGCAGTGAATCCGTGCTCTCCACCCTTCACTCAATGACTTTCTTTCCTCTTTGCCCTTTGCTAGCACTAAGCTGCACCCCTCCAGGAGACCATCTAAACTCTGCAGTCCACAGTGACCAGGAAGCACACAAATACAAGCAACCAAATCATTGTCCTATGGGATTTTTCCTGCTTAACTGCACCTAGAAGAGAAATAGAAGGATGTTGTTTCCTTTCCTCCCCACAGTGCTGTGCAGAGCCATCAAGATGAAAGGAAACACCTTGATCTCTCTCTCTCTGAGTTCGACCTACTTTCTGGGGCTGGGAAAGGGGAGGAGCTGCTGTGTGCTCCAGCTCACAGCATCCCAGGGTGATGTGCTCCATGGGAAGGGGGGCAGCAGGGCAGGCATCAGAGAGTAGTTTTAGAGAGGACTGGACAGAGAAGAAGGACTTGGCAGCAGTTAGAGGCACTTAGGAATAAGGATTTTTGAGAGTGATGTTTCCTTTGGGCACTGAAGGAGAAGATTATGGCTGGATCTCAGTGATGTGCAGCACAGAACTGCCATCCATCACCCTGACATCTCTGAGAGGCTTCCCCTAATTAGACATCCCATTTCAGAGCTTCCTGCCTAACCACTTGCTGCTAGAATCCAAGCATGGCCCTCCTTCTCCTGAACTCCAACCAAACACCGGATTCTTCTTCAGCTGCTATGGACATCTCCATGTGCTTGTTGGGAATGGCTGGAGGCTGCAGCAGAAGGGGCTGTATGTCAGTGGTACAGGAGAGAAGAAGTTTGGAAGACATCTAAGGCCCATTCAGGATGGCATGTGGCACTGGCTCCCCCCAGTGTATTCCAGTGTCTCCCAGTTCAGCAGAACTGAGCTGGATTCTGTGTAGGAACTTCTAGGCAAGAAGCCCAAAGTGCAGCCCTAGCTGCCAGCTGATATAACACATCCATCCCTCAGCTCTACCATGGATGTGTGCCAGTGCCAGCAATGCTCCAGCAGCTCTTCTCCCATCCCACCCCAAGGGTCAGGGGGGCAGAAGCATTTCCTCTGAGCAGATGTTCTTAGTTCCTTTATGTTTGCCCCCAGAGCCATTACCTGTTATCAATCTCAATCAAACATACATTCCAGCTAATAAATAGCTAATTACATGATTGATACCTTCGTGTCTTTCAGGAGGATTAAACCATGACCTAGCTGGAGGCAGGAAAGGAGCCAAAGACCCTGACCAAGCCACCTGGGAAGACACGTGCTTGTCAAAATGCCAGGCTGGCACCTGATTCCCTGCCTAGTGTTAGCTGTGGCTGTGGCCATGTCCTTGTATTCAGCTGCCACTGTGGATGTCCTTGCTCTGTGTTACAGAGAGCAGCAGAGAAGGGGCTCAGCTGAGACCCCGGTGCAGTTTCAAATCTCAAACCAGTCCTTGCAGATGCAGTTCTGATCCCTCTTTCTCCCCAGGGCCACCTGTGGCTCAGAAAGAAGCCCATGATTTTCCCTGAATTCCAAGTGCCTCAGGATTCATTTTTTCCCCCGAGAAAAGTCATGTCCACACTTCCCATCACTGTCTTTTGTGAGTGAGGCAGAGATGGCAATCTATGAGCGTAGAGCAGCTTGTTCACATGCTCAAATCTAGGTTCTGGTTGGCCTTGGGCAGCCCTGCAGCACAGATGTGTCTTCCAGAGCTCCCATGAAGAAGAGGTGACCCAGCTGGGTCACATTTATGCTGCACATGACTTGTGCAGTCCCCAGGAGCTCTGACAGCAGCTCTGTGGCATCATGTTGTGGTTCCTAAAACCTGGCAATGTTACTTCAAAATTATACCAGGACAAGACTCATGCAGTCCCCAAGGGCACTGGAAACAACTCTGGCACCAAGTTGGACCTCCTGAAACCTAGCAGAAAGACATCACTTCCAAATGACAGCAAGCACTGACTCCACATGTTCAGATTTAGGTCCTGCTTGTTCTTGGGCAGCCCTGCAGCAGAAATGCTTCTCTCAGGACTCCCATGGAGAAGAGGTGATGCAGTTGGGTCACATTTGTGCTGCACGTGCAGGACAGGACTCCTGCAGTCCCCAAGAACAGCTCTGTGGCAGCAAGTTGTGGCTCCTGAAACCTGGCAGAGAGATGGAATTAGGGGCCAAAACATCTAGGCTTTTCTAGACCTCAAAGACAAACAATCCCTGAAATGTTCACTTCATTTGGCCACTGAGGAGGCAAGAAAGAACACCAGACCCATGGAGAGAATCTCTTTCTGTCTCCAGACAAGTAGTGATGATTTTGGCAGCTCAAGTGTCCCAGCACAGAGCACAGGGCTGGCATGAACACTGCCAGCAGATAATCCAATTGTGCTGGAGCAGATGCAACACAGAGGAAGATAAATGGGTTGAAGTGGGAAGGGAAGCAGCAACAATGAACAGGGACTGAGAGAGCTGAGATTAGACGAGACCAAAAGGAATAAATGTGGACATCTCTAGTAAACAAGGATGGATGGGAAATGGTGGGTGTGGAAAGGAGAGGTCTGTTGGAGCCAGGAGGAGAAGAGGACAGGAGAAGAAACAATAAGACATTATGAGGAAACAGAGATGGT
>NW_008677914.1:52868-53442 GCF_000695815.1 Acanthisitta chloris | reverse complement strand
AGAAGACCAGGCTGGTGGGAAACCTTTGCTTTGGTTAAGAAAGAGGACAGGAAGCCAACAATGACCAAATTGGCTACCCTACCCAGTGGTCTCACACCTGCATGGCACAGAGGAGGCTGTGAGGGACACAGTCATTCCTACAGGAGCTTGAGTTCCCTCACACCACCTCCCTGCATGCAGAGGGCTTGTGTCTCCTAGTTCTGTGGGATCCAAGGCTTCTTCTCTGGTAGGAAGCATGGTACCTTCACTCACCATGAGGATGAAGCCTCCCATAAGCAGCACTAGCTGGTCAGTTTTATTGCCCACAAAGGAGACTTGAACTCATCTCCTATTCCTTTACAGCAGGATCTCTAAGGGCCCTTCATGAGAAGCTTTCAGCCTTGATCCTACTGCACAGCCACATTCCCAAACACCTTTATCCACAGATTTGGTCTCTATCTGCCTTATGTCAGCATTGCAGAGCAAAGAGGGCAGGGAAGGAGGATTGTTTGATAGCCTGAGCTGGTCCAGGCAGCCTGGAGAGGATTTCAGAGCAGAGGAGCTGAGGACTGTGGCAAGAAGTTCTGGCCAAGGA
>NW_008677914.1:49683-52850 GCF_000695815.1 Acanthisitta chloris | reverse complement strand
CTGCCCATCAGGTGCTGAGAGATGGAGCCATTCATTAAACAAAATTTCCCTCTTCCCATCAGACTGCAGATTCTGCAGTGATAAAGTTAATTAACAGCTGCAATTAAAGCCAAACCTGCTCTGTTTTATCAGGATGTGTTATCAGGAGCTGAGTTTTATTATGGCTCCACAAGTCAGGAGATGAAGTGCTCACAAGTTGGGATTACCTGGGCTCTAAATTGCTTTGTACTCCTTGAGGCAGAATTTATTAGGAGGCTTGGAACTAGGAAGGCAAGAGCCAAACTGCCTGAGCATCCAGGGAGATCTCCTGGTGACCAGAAGAGCTAGAAGATAGGCTTCAGCTCAGAGATCCTGGGCTCATGGCAGAGACCAAAAGTCCTGTGTGAAGGAGAAATTCTGGCTGCTCCATCCCTGGAAGTGTCCCAGGCCAGTTTGGACAGGGCTTGGAGCAACCGGGGCTAGTGGAAGGTGTCCCTGCCCATGGCAGGGGGTGGGACTGGATGGGCTTTAAGGTCTCTTTCAACACAAACCATTCCATGGTTTCCCACTGCCAGAAGGCAGGGCTAGATGGGATATTGGTAATAATTCTTCCCTGTGAGGGTGCTGAGGAACTGGCACGGGTTTCCAGAGACACCTGGAGGTATTCCAGGCCAGGCTGGATGAGGCTTGACCCGGGAGTTATCCCAGGCCAGGCTGGATGAGGCTTGAAGCAAACTGGGCTAGTGGAAAGTGTCCCTGCCTATGGTAGGGGACACAAACAGGTAGAAACCATCACCAGGCCATGTGAGATCAGGGGTATATCTTGCTCCTCGGAGGTAGTGTGTGATGCTCCAGAGGCTAGTGGAAAGTGTCCCTGCCTATGGTAGGGGACACAAACAGGTAGAAACCATCACCAGGCCATGTGAGATCAGGGGTATATCTTGCTCCTCGGAGGTAGTGTGTGATGCTCCAGAGACCAGAGCTGTGTGCAGGACTCCAGGTGGGTCAGAGCAGAGCAGAGGGGGAGAATCCCCTCCCTCCACTGCTGCCACACTCCTTTGGCTGCAGCCCAGGCCTGGGTTGCTTTTGGGCTCTGAGCTCACCCTGCAGCTCAGGGGGAGTTTGGCATCACCATCACCCCCAAGTCCTTCTCCCAGAGCTGCTCTCAGTGACTTCTCTGTTGTGGAGTTCATTTCTCCCCCTGATAGTGGAAGGGGATGCGGGGGAAAAGCGCCAAAGGAAGTGCTGACACTGCTGCTGCACAACATTTCAGCAGTGAGTCCTGACTCTTCCTTCTGAGAGCACAAAACCCATCCAGGCTGTGCTCTTAATTAAATCAATTATATGAAGTAATTGAATTAAATGCCATTTATACAGAGCCTGATTATTTCAGGTCTTTGTGGAGCTTTTAAGCGAGCAAAGCTTTCAAGCAGGACCTGACTTCACCCTGGAATCTATATAAACCTGCTCAGGGCAAGGCAGAGAGCAAAGCCCCAGTGAAAGCTCTGCATTAAGACATCAACACTTGCATATCCCCATGCAGGGCAGATGTCTATGAGGCCGTGCAGCTTCCAAGCTTGGAGGTTTCAAGATCAGATTGAATAGCAGCTCTGAGCAAACTTGTCTGCCCCCCAGCTCCTCCTGCTCTGAGCAGGAGGTTGGGCTGGAGGCTCTGTGGGGCCCTTCCAACCTGGATTCTGCTGTGACTATCGCAATCATTAATGGGTGTTCATATTATCCCAGAATGGATTGAGTTGGAAGAGACCTTAAAGATTGTCTGGTCCCACCCCTTGCCATGGGCAGGGACACTTTCCACTAGCCCAGGTTGCTCCAAGCCCTGTCCAACCTGGCCTGGAACACTCCCAGGGATGTAGCAACCACAGCTGCTCTGGGTAACCCTTGTCCTTGGCTCCCTTAGCTCTGCAAAATGCTTAAGTCTCTGTTGGACAATTCCAGGTAGCTACCAGCAAACTTCTCCAGAGGTTTTATCCTCCTTTTTAGAGGAGTTGGCACCCAGGCCCTATGCCCCAGGAAGCACAGGAATACCAAACCTGCAGCCACCACCAGCAGCATCTTAATTACAGCTCTGCAGCTCTGAGGCATCATTTCAGAATGAATAAAAGATTTGGTTTGTTGTGGGTTTTTCTCTAACCAGAAGCAATTCAGAGTTTATATGCTTAGGTTTGAAATAAATGTGGCAGGATTTGCCATGAACAACAAGTAAACTTCCATTCCAGCAATAAAAAAAAAAAGATTAGCCTACAATTTGCCTACAGGTGGTATAAAAACTTCTTTTTGGGGCATTTTCCTCTCTCATTCCCTGGAAGGGGCTGTTTGCTGCCTGTCTGGGATAATGAAGTGCCATCAGTGCAGGGATAATAAGAGAAAAAATAGGATTAATCATATTTAATTCCATTTTAGAGGAAATAAGCCAAAGGCCTGGGATGTTACAGACACAGAGCCTGAACCTCTTTCCGTCTCCCTCAGGTATCTGTTGAAATGCCAAGGAAAAAGAACCCTTTCTAGGTGAAACCTTCACATTTCCCTGATATAACACAGCCAGAGGAGGAAAGCAAAGCTCATGGTGTAGTTGCAAGGGCTGAGCTCTACAACAAACTCTTTGTGGTTTAATAACAGTGAATTAATAGAACTACCCAACATTTGCCTCATGTAAAAGGGGATCAAACAGAGCCAGAATGCTGGGAAACAAAAACCCTCCCAGTCTGCCTCCAACAAGAGAGATGAATACTGGCTTGATCCTGAGAGATTATCCTGCTTGTGTATTTCTATTTCCCTCCCTGCCCTGGGTAGGTACTTTGAACATCTGAATACAGAAGAGATTCAATTGCAGCAATTCTCCATCAGATTGAATTGTCACCTGTGAAAGAATTACCTTGTAATGCCTTTTGTGGCTTATTAAATACATCTGCAGATGTGTTTTACCAGTTTCAGAGTTAAGATGCTTGTTAAGAACACAAAATGGCAAATGGAGCACTACTGAGAAGGAAAAGCCTCGTGGGAACGAAAGCATCTTTTGGTACAAATGCTTGGGCTGAATCTTGGGCTGAGTTAGTTCCCTCTCTGCCACAGATGTGGCTGAGCAGTTTCTCTCCCAGTGGTAAGGCAGAGCCTCTCTGCCGGCACAGCCAACATAATCCTGTGTCCTTCTTGCTTCTGTGCACCACCTA
>NW_008677914.1:28094-49666 GCF_000695815.1 Acanthisitta chloris | reverse complement strand
GGAAAGAGAGGAAAAACCTTTCCAGTGCTGTCTGGGAGCATCAAAAGCAGAGAAGTGCCTTAAAATCCCCTTGACTCTGAGGTAGAGCATGGGCTGTGTCTGATGGCTGTGGATAGCTCTCTCCTACCCTTTAGGGACAGCTCCTTCCTACCCTTTAGCTCAGCCAAATGTGTCCTTTCCCAGCTGTGGTGGAAAGGGAACACAGCCCACAAGGCCATAAATACCATCAGAACCCACCGTGGGGCTCTACCCAATGAGCCATGTGTGGTCTGGAGGGTGGAGAGAAGCATCATCTGTGCCCCCTGCCAGACCCAGGTGGCTCTGAGTCACTCAGCATCATGCCCAGACACAACCTCAGAGCCACCAGGAGCAGGACAGCTGCACACCACAGCATGCCCAGAGTCCTCCTGTGCCAGTGCCAGCTCTGGGCAGGACCTCAGGAGCTCTGCCAGGGCCTTGCTGTGATGGAACAGGAGGAGGAGGATACATGCAAGGACTTGTCTGTGACACAGTGAGATCATTTGGGCTTTGCTAATTGGATAACAAGGCAATTACAGCCTTGGATGTGTAATTCACTGCCTTGGAGTGTGCTTACAGCAGATGATGAGGTTGTCTCTGTGGTTGGGAAGTTTCCATCGACCCACTGTGAGAATCTGCTCAGACATCAGAGCTTCTGCTCAGACATGGGTAGAGACTCACAGCTCTCACCATCCTGGGCATGGTGAGCCCATTACAGCCTTGGATGTGTAATTCACTGCCCTAGAGTGTGCTTACAGCAGATGTTGAGGTTGTCTCTGGGGTGGGGAGGTTTTCATCAACCCACTTTGAGGATCTGGTCAGACACCAGAGCTTTAGTTCTTTAGGTAGAGACTCAGAGCTCTGACCCCTCTGGGCATGGTGAGCCCCAGGCCAATCCTGTTCCCTGCAGCTTGTGCTGCCCAGGCTGTGGTGCTGCCCAGGCTGTGGTGCTGCCCAGGCTGTGGTGCTGCCCAGGCATTGCACCACTCCTGAGAGCATCAGGAGGCTCTTGAGACATTCACCCCCACTCCAAACAGCAGCATGACCTGTTGCACTATGGTTGGAGCTCACACTGCTCCACACCCATGTCCAGGGGCACTCATTGCCTCCTTCTCCTGAATGAGTGAGACATGACCTCTCTTCTTAGCTCCTCCACCACCCTGAAGGTCCATGCTCCCCTTTTCCAGAGCAAAGCACCCCAACCTTGCTTGTTCACTCCCTGCCCTCCAGCTGCACCCTTGCCAACAGGCTGATTTGTCTCCTTGTCTCCCTTTTGCCAGCAACCAGACCTCTTCCAGATCCCTCTTCCTGTCCATCCACAGCTTCCTCCAGATGTGCAGCAGAACCCCAGGCAGCACATCTGCACCCAGAGCTCTGGGCAGCTCTGCCAAGCTTTGCAGTTCTCTAGATCTTCAGCCCAGTGCTTGAGCTCTTTCCTTTGGGAAGAGGAATCAGGTAACTCCTATTTTGGGATCTTCTCTGCAGATCTCCCTTCTTAATCCTTTAGGCTAAGAGTTTCTGAGTCACTTGGGAACACCCAGGGAAAGGAAGAATTGATGCCTTTGGCAACATGGTCCCTTCCAGCCTCTCTGATTCTGTACCATGCAATCTCCTGAGCTGGAAGGGACCCACAAGGATTATGAGTCCAACCCCAGGCCCTGCACAGGATACCCCAACAATCCACCCTGTGCCTGAGACCATTACTCACCCTTACACCCATGGAGACCTCTGGCCATGCATTAGATCTATTTACTCCATTACTTCCTCTCTGTTTACTCCCAATTTTTCCCTTCTCCATTTCCCTGAAGGTGTTTTAAAAGCCTCTGAGTGCAGAGTTAGCTGTGATGTCTCCCAGAAACCTCTTGTGTGCCTCAAACTTTGAGGTTTAGTTTGTTTTGCACTGTCACTGCTACCTGGAGATGCCCCAAAACTCTACATCTATATTTTTTATATCCCCGTTGCAAAATGCCTTTGTGTTGTGTTTGCATTTGGAATCTGCTGCTGGAACAATAACCCATTTGGGTCAGGGCCTTGGACTGCGATAAAATTTTATGCTTAATCAGAATAATTTGGGTTGTTGTGTGGGAGCTCTGAGCTTTATGATGTCCCAAACCATCCACTTGGTTGCTGTTAAGTGGCCAAGTGTGTCAGGTGCTGTGATAAGTAGGTATGTTCCTGTCAGTCAGGCTCTGTAATTGCCTTGTGAAACAAAGACTTGTGGGTTTTGGGATATTTACAAGCAAGTTGTGACATTTTTGGCTGATCAGGCAAAGCTGCTGACTGGAAAAAGCTGATTTTGGGGCCTATCAGCAGCATGACCTCCCTGGCTGGAAAGGAAAAGAAGGGATTGTTCTGCTTAGAGCTGACAAGGAGGTTTCACATCCTTTCTCATATTCACAGCATCTTCCTGCTACAGCTCAAGAATAGAAGCTGCACTCAGAGGGGGACTGATATATATATATGTGTATATATATTCCAGCCCTGCACATGAATTCAGACTCTAGTAAGGAAAAGTTTGGGTTTAGGAAATATGTTATTACGATTAGCTACTGAATCACAGAATCATGGAATGGTTTGGGTTGGAAGGGACCTTAAAGCTCATCTCATTCCAGCCCCTGCCATGGGCAGGGACACCTTCCACTAGCCCAGGTTGCTCCAAGCCCTGTCAGCCTGGCCTGGAACACTCCCAGGGATGGAGCAGCCACGGCTGCTCTGGGCAACCTGTGCCAGTGCCTCAGCACCCTCACAGGGAACAATTCCTTCCCAATATCCCATCTAGCCCTGCCCTCTGGCAGTGGGAAGCCATTCCCCCTTGTCCTGACCCTTCAGTACCTTGTCCCAAGTTCCTCTGCAGCTCTCTTGGAGCTACTTTAGTCACTGGAAGAAGCTCTAAGTTCTCCCTGGAGCCTTTTCTTCTCCAGGCAGAACACATCCAGCTCTCCCTGCCTGTCCCCATGGCAGAGGTGCTCCATCCCTATGACCAACATAGAGTTCCTCCCCTGGCTTTGTTTGGCTCTTCCCATATATAAGAGCCTTTCCCCAACATAAACCTTGACTTTAGTTCATTGACTCCAAGTGCAACATCAGTTTTGCCACGGTACATCTCCTGCTGGATGGGGCTAGATCATCTCTAAGCTCCATCCCAACCCCTGCACACACACTGACACTGTACTTCCATCCCCATTTGGGGCTGATTTTGTTCAGGAGCTGTTCTGATGCTCTGCTGGGCTGTTCCTTCCTGCACTGCAGCTGCATGGCAGCAGCTCCTTAGGAGTACAGAACGAGGACATGTAATTAATAATCCCTTGCCAGGGTGATGCCCTTGCATGAACAAAAACTAATCCAGACCATGTTTCTGCCTTCCTGCAACTTTTAATCTCCCCCAGATGCCGCTGGGAAGGTTTCTATGGTTACCTCCGAGCATATCAGTTTGCCAACATCAGCTCATTTCCATCCTGGAACCTAAATTCAACCTACATTTTTAGCTGTGCTGAACTTTAGTCCTGATTTTTAGACTCCTGAAGAGCTGCAGGTGTAAAGCTTAGACATGGATACACCATTTTTGTAGTGCCTGTCACAACTTTGAGAGATACAGAAGAGTTTCAGCAAGGGAAAGCCAAAATATCAAGGGATTCATGGCCAGAAATCGTGGTGTCATGTGGCAGCTCACAAAGATCCTCTAGACAGGACCACAGCAAAAAGGCTCAGAGTCATTAATGAGGTTATCTCCAGCTCCAGGCTCTGGGATTGCTGTCAGGGAGAAAAGAAGTACAACTATTTTAGGATTAATAATGAATTTTAGCAAAACTGAGCCAAACACTGTGTGTGGTCCTGTGAGGGATATGCCACTGGGAAGTGTGACAGATCAGATGGACACTGGAGCTCTTCTCAATGCCCTTTGATGATAAGGAGAAATGAGAATGTTGCTGCTGCCTGGGCTGGTGTGAAAAGGCTGAGAAAGCTCGAATTGTTCAGCCTGGAGAAGAGAAGCTTTGGGGTGACCTAACTGTGGCCTTGCAGGGCCCGAAAGGGATGCAGGAAAGATGGAGAGAGATTGTTGACAAGGGCCTGGAGGAACAGGACACAGGGAATGGCTTCCCACTGCCAGAGGGCAGGGATAGATGGGATATTGGGAAGGAATTGTTCTCTGTGAGGGTGCTGAGGCACTGGTACAGGTTGCCCAGAGCAGCTGTGGCTGCTCCATCCCTGGGAGTGTTCCAGGCCAGTTTGGATAGGTCTTGGAGCAGCTTGGGCTAGTGGAAGGTGTCCCTGCCCAGGGCACGTAGTGGGACTAGACAAACTCTGAGGTCCTTCCAACCCAAACCATTCCATGTTTCCATGATTCTGACACAGCTCTGACCTAAAGGTTGGCAGGTGCCGTTCCTCCACAGCCTCACCAGCACACACAGACCTTCAGTCCTCCCTGTACATCCAGACCCGGCAACAAGCTCAAATTCCCAAAATACATATTTGTGCCAGTCCCTGTAGCTTTGAACAATTCATCACGTATTGCAGCTTTTTGCCCTTAGAGTCCTCAGACCCAGTTCTCTCCCTTCCTACAAAATCTGGGCCACTTCTCTAAGACACAAAAATACCTGAGGACATTTTTCATCCACAGGTGTAAGAGAAAGTACAAGATTTGGAGCACATCTGTGGGCTCATCACTATAGCACCTACTAACAAGTCTCTCTATTGACCAATTTACGCATGGACATAAACCCCAAATTAAAACCATTAAAATTGATTTACTTTAGCTCTATGCTCCCCACACTGGTTTGCTAAAAGCTAATGAGACATTAGGTGAGAATTGGAAGAGCAATCCTGGTTTAATTTGTCTCACAATCTTACTAGAACATTCCATATACCATTTAATTCTATTGAAAACCACCAATCGTTCATGGAATTGTTGGCGCAAGGCCAGAGGAGGCCACAAAACCAATCAGAGGATTGGAGCACCTTTCCTACATGGACAGACTGAGAGAGTTGGTGACAGTGAACTGCTGAGGGAGCACAGATCCCACTGTCTCTGTCACTGATAAAAACAATCCTTCCCCTGCAGAAATTCGTCCTGATGTCCAACCTGAACCTCTCCTGGTGCTGCTTGAGGCTACATCCTCACACCTGTGACATCCCCAAGGAGTGAGGAGCCTCACTAAAGCTGTCCCAGCTCATTGGTGCAGCTCTAGCCTTGCCTGGCACCAGGCAAAATAATCATCTGAGGAAAAACATCTCATACTTCTAACCCAAATAATGTCTTGCTAATGGCACAACACACAGTGAGACACAGAGGAAGCACAGCTCAGTTATTTGTCTTTTCTTTTCCCTAGGTCAAAGACTAAAAGGAATAGGAAGCACAATCCAAAGCAGATGAATCAGAGCCATTTCTCCCTTTGCAATGTTAATCAATTTCTGCTGATGATCTATTTGCAGGGTTCCTGCTCCTGCCCTTTCTTTGCAGTATCTGGACAGCTTCTCTCTGAAATTAATAACAAGAATTAAATCCCAGTGAGCTTCAGGCAGTATCTGATCCTTCTCCCTGCCAAGGACAAAGCTCTGCTCCATGTGGGTTTAACAGGGCAGTGTAGGAGAGAGGAATTGCTTTCTAGCACAAAGATTTTTAGGGAGTTTGAAATATAGTCCCAACAGGAATGTGAAACCAAACATTTCTCTGTTCTTAATGGGTAATTCTTGAGGGGAAAATTCCAAGCAGCCAATGAAAGCATTTAATTTGGACACTGTGTAGTGGGATTTGGATTCCTAAATTGGATAATCAATTACAATATATTAGATTATAAACATTGTTTGCAGCCTGTAAGACGATAGTGTAAAAATGAAAGGCGAAAACTTCCCCTTGCAATCACAGAATCATAGAATCATCAAGGCTGGAGGAGACCTCTAAGATCATCAAGTCCAACCCTTAACCTATCACTACTGTAACCCAGAACTTGACATAGCACTCTGGACATGCTCCAGGAGTTCCATGTCCCTCTGGCCCTGAGGAGCCAGAACTGGACACAACACTCAGGTGTGACCTCACCAGGGCTGAACAGAGGGTCAGGATCACCTCCCTGACCTGCTGGCAATGCTCTCCCTGATGCATCCCAGGATTTCATTGGCCTTCTGAGCCACAAGGACACACTGTGACTCAATTCCCCATACCCAGTGGAGAAAACATGTGTGCCCATTCTAAACTTGGGTCCAGAAATCCAACACCTACACAATGGAAAGGCTGAGGGAGTTGGGCCTGTTCAGGCTCGAGAAGAGACACTGAGAGGGACCTCATCGATGGATTCAAGTACATGAACGGGAAGTGCCAAGAGGATGGATCAGGCTCTGCTCAGTGCTGCAAACCAATAAAACAAGAGGTAGTGAGCAAAAACTGATGCTCAGGAAGTTCCACCTGAACACAAGGAAGAACTTCTGTCCTGTACAGTGTCCAAGCACTGAACAGACTGCCAAGAAAGGTCGTGGATTCTCCTCACTGGAGATGTTCCAGAACCATCTGGACACAGTCCTGAGCCATGTGCTCTGGGCTGACCCTGCCTGAGCAGGGGGATGGGATCAGATGACCAACTGTGGTCCCTTCCAGCCTGACCCATGCTGTGACTACAAGACCCGTCAGCAGCTCTTTGCCCTCAGCTGCCAATTCTCCCTCTGAGGTGGAAGTGTCAGGACTGACAAGCACAGGAACATCCCATTTTGCTCAGCACATCAGGTGACTCCTTACAGCTGCACTAAGGACCAGAGCTGAGGCTGGAAGAGATTACTCAACCTAGGGGGGAAAATCACAGCAGCAAATTAAAAGTTCTAGAGAACAATTTTCCTAATTACCTCCCAGACTTCAAGCACCAAACCCTAAGCATTTATTACTCTTATCATTCAGAAGTGCATTTTCCTATACGTGGCTCATCTGTCTCGGTCTTTAATTGCTTGATCTCTTGGTTTGTTGTCCATCTTCAAGGACAAAATTATCAGCTATCAAATATTAGCTATAAACTATTAGATATAAACTAGTGGATTTTACTGTTCTCTCTCCATTTTTGTGACACTGAAGGCTGCAATGAGCTCCCCAGCACAAGGAGGGCAATAACCCTCAGCAACCTCAACATGCTGTGCAATAACTTGGAATATTAAAATGAATTGCTTAATTGAAGTGAATAAGGTGAATTAGTACAGCAATAGTAGCTCTGAAACAGAGGAAATATGAAAAACTCATTAATATTTGTGTCTTAATATTTTTGATATTTTATATTTTGATATTTTTATTAGCATTTTTATGGTTTTATAGTTTTTACACAGAAACGGAAAGGCTCTTTTTATGGTTTTATAGTTTTTACACAGCAACTGAAAGGCTTTTTGCACTCTCAGAACATATCAGTCTATATACCCATATAATTCTAAGTTACTCTTTCAAATAATGCTTGGGCACCTGAATTACTCCTTAAATTAGTGTACACATGGATTGCTTATCAGTTATCCAATCTACTTGACCTGAAATATGTGGAAAAGTGGAACTAGAAGGCTCTGATGTCAAATTTATTGAGAGAAAGGAACCAAGGAAAAGACTTTAGCTTCCCTTCTTCTCTTCTCTTCTCTTCTCTTCTCTTCTCTTCTCTTCTCTTCTCTTCTCCTCTCTTCTCCTCTCCTCTCCTCTCCTCTCTTCTCCTCTCCTCTCCTCTCCTCTCCTCTCTTCTCTTCTCCTTATACAGCTGAGAGTCTGAGGTGTTCTCCCTCTCATTCCTGGGTCACTCCAAGTCTAGCTCAATCCTTGTGGAGGGAAAGCATCAGACTGAGAAGAGCCTGAGGTGAATTACCTGCTGTGATGAGTGATTGGCAGCTTGGCCACTCAACTCCTTGGCTGTTTGTAGGAGCTTGGGCTGAGAGTAAAAGGCTTAACATCTATTTCCTGACTATCCTCTGGGAAGAAACAGCTACTAAAGGGATTTGCCAGGTGGGTTTCAGCCTTCTGTGAAAGCACCAGAAAAGCTCCTGCCTCCATCCTCTCCCCAGCTACCCTCAGTACCTCCTGGCCTCAGGTGAGAAGGTCCTTCCCTGCTCCTCTCCCCTAGCACCCATCACTCTTGTCCTCAGCTGAGAAGTTCCTCCCCCCTCAGAACCCATCGCTCCAGTGCCTCCTGTCCACAGCTGAGAAGTTCCTCCCCAATCCTCTCCCTTAGCCTGGATGAAATGTGGTGCCCCTAAACCACCAAACCCTTTCTGTGGGGCCCAGAGTGGCTTCCCTAGGGAATCCTGAATCTGAGAGGTTAATTAGCCAACACCTCATTAGTGTGTCCTCCCCACTAGCACTGCTTGTTACCACAACTCTGTCCGTGAACTTCAAATGGACAGACTGCAGCAGGTTAATTGCTTTGTTTAAAGCAAACTGATTGAAATTGCTTTCCTGCCAATTAATTGAGCTCAGATTTAAACTTTGGGGCTTTTCCCATTCAAATCCATAGCATGGCAGAGCTTTAGGAGAACAAAATAACAGATCCCTGCCTGGAGAAATCCAAGGTTTGGGGCATTATATTCTTCTGGGAATACACAGCACAGAACCTGAAGTCCAGAGCTTGCTCCCAAACATGCAAGGAACTGTGTTGTTCTTGTCTGAAGCATTTCCTGATGCTGTTGCAAACTGGAGATCTCCTTGGCATTAACAAATCTCTCCATAGGCACTTTTTTTGAGTGGGAAGCTTGGAAACTATTAGTATAATAAGCTGTTCCTCAAATCCTGATTGCTAATTAAAACCATCCATTCTTGTCAGCTCCCCCATCGGTACGTAAGCTCACTTTTCCCTCATTAGAGTGGAATAAATGCTGCTTTTTCTTTTTTCCTAGGCTTTTTGTTGCCTTGTTTTCCTTCTTTTTTGCCTTGCAAAAAGAAACTTGAAGGAAACTTAACGCTAAATAAAACTGGATTATTTCTTTCCCTTTCTTCTGGAGGGAAACTAGAGTCTATTCAGCATCTTTTCCATGCCTCTTCCACAAATAAAGGAAGCCCAAGAGCTGTATTGACTCTTTCCAAAGGTATCACACAGCTTCAGAGCTAATTAAAGCTCAGTCTCTGTGCACTTGCCATGGCACAAGGGAAGCACAACTGAAGGGAACAGCAAAACACTCCTGGATTTGCCTTTGAAACTCACCCCCAGAGCTGCTCTGTGCAAACACTAAATGAGGAGGTGAGTTCAAAGGAAGCAAAAAGAGGATGTTGTTCTCCTCAGCACTGAGGCTATTTGAATAGCTTGGGAGTCCCACAAGGGTTACATGACCCAAAACTAGAGACAAAAGAGATGGAAGATGTCAGACTAGTACCCAGCTGGGCCAGGCTGAGGGAGCAGAGCTCAGCAGCATCTCCTGCAGTGGCACTGCAGCCCAGGAAACATCAGGGGAAGCACTGGGAGTGAGAAAAGACAGGGAGAAGCCATGAAGAGAAGAACAACATCGTAAATACATATTGGGAAGGCTGGTAGTAGCCTTCATCCCTGAAGTTGAATCCTGCCCCATGGATGGATGCCAGAGCATGCTGCAGGTTGTCCTTGAACCACCATCTCGGTCTTCCTGGAGAGGGAATGACCCTTTGGGAGTCCATTGAGGAGTGAATGCTCCTCTTCCTGCCAGTCTGGACATGGTGTCTAAACCATTCCAGCCAAATCTCCATCTTGGGGTCTCCTGTTAGGCACATCAGGACCATACCCACCCAGGACACTCAGTTTGAGGTACCAGCATCCCATTCTGGCAGCTCCAGGATAACAGTTCCTCTCCAATGGACTCAAAAATTATGCTCAACTTCATATCCATGCTGTGGTATCCCAGAAAATCTAGGAACAGCAGCAGAGCCTCTCAGTGGGCTATGAGGCCACACATGCACAGCAATGTGGAGGGAACACACAGAAGTTGTGCAAACAGCCCAAACCCAAGTCCCACTGAGAAATGCCAACGCAGAGTTTCCATTTCACTTCCTCCCCAAATTAAATTAATTAAAAACTATTAAGTGCAGTTATTAATCTTGGTGTAATTGCTATCTCCATAATAAAGAATTGATTAATGATTGCATTAGGAATTAGAATAATAATTATTAAAATTTATGCCAGCCAGTGATTACTAATTCCCATTCAATGGCTGCTAATGGAGAATGGAGTCATTGAACTTTCCCTTGGAGAAGTCAGGAAAGTGATGGAAAACACAAAGTTTTTGGGAGCTGTGGCACTGACTCCTGATGAGTCACTCTGCAGGCCTCTCCTGACCTTGGGGCTGCAGGTTGCTGCAGAAAACTGAAACACTTGACACCTGATGTCAACCCCATGGAGTTCAACAGACCCAAGTGCAAGGTTCTACCCCTGGGTCAGAGCAGTCCCAGACACAGCTCTAGGCTGGGGGAGAAGTCACTGAGAGCAGCAATGAGGAGAAGGACTTGGGGGTGATGGTGATGCCAAACTCCCCCTGAGCTGCAGGGTGAGCTCAGAGCCCAGAAACCAACCCAGGCCTGGGCTGCAGCCAAAGGAGTGTGGCAGCAGAGGAGGAAGGGAATTGTCCCACTCTGCTCTGCTCTGCTCAGAACCACCTGGAGTCCTGCACACAGCTCTGCTGGCCCCAACAGCAGAAGGACATGGAAGTGTTGGAGCAAGGCACTGCCAGAGAACTGGAAAAGAAAGGGAAGATGAGGACAACTTGCAAAAGTACCTCTGCTTTATCCCAGGGGTGACATCAGCAGGACACACCACCCACAAGGTCTACCCTAACCAGAAACTTCCCACAGGGTTTGATGAGGCACAGTGGCAGAGCACCAAAAGAATCATGGAATGGGTTGGGTTGGGGGGAACCTTAAAGCTCATCTGGTTTCAATTCCCTGCCATGGGAAGAGGCACCTTCCACTAGACCAAGAAGAAGGTCTTCCACTGCTCAAGAAGAAGGGAGAAGTGGTCATCTAAGGTCAGTTGGAGGGTCCTCAGGACTGGCAGAGACTTCACAAAGAGGCAACTGTTATGAGCATCCTTATTGATCTCCCGAGGCAGCCCCATTCATTTTGGGCTCCAAAAGACACTTCATCTGAGTTAGGAATAAATACACTCAATTATTGGGAAGTAAAAATAGCAGTGGATTTAGTGTGAGGAAATCGAAAGTAATTACTCTGCAAAAAGTTGTGTTGGGGCCTGGAAGTGTAATACATTAGCTGTCACCATTTGTAAAGCCTTGCAAAGCCCATTCCATCCTGTCCCTCCCCACAACCCAGTACAGACTGGAGGAGTAACAAAGAGGTATCAGAAGATGCTGCTTGGGCATGATTGCCTAAAGAGGCACCTTTATCACTTAGGTCAAACACCAAATTTGGCTTGGCTCTCCTGGCAAGAGGAGCTGTGCTGCCTGCACATCACACCCAGACCAGCTCTACATGTCCCCCTGTACCAGTTGCCCAGAGCAGTACTTCCCAGGGCTCTCCAATCCCTCTTCTTTCTCCTCCACATTTCCATCTCACTCTCCCTCTGTATGAACTGCTGCCTCATGTTTCCATGCTGATCCTTTCCTCTCTCCCCAGGCCATTCTAGGAACAGGAATATTTCTGCTGCAGAGGCTGTGCTTGAGTGGTGTTAGATCAGCACAGCATCATCTGTAAGGATAGCCCTTCTTCGTGCTGACCCCCAAAAGCTGAACCCCAAAGTTCAGTGGGTAATTCAACTCAGCAGATCAACTCATCCACAGGTTATTTCCTTGCCAATGAACATCCTCTGGGCAGAGGGAGCTCCTCCCACTGTCTCACTTTATAGTACCACAGTGTGTTAAGAGGATAGAATGGAGCTTAGAGATCACCCAGCCCCAACACCCTGCCCTGGGCAGGGACACCTACCACCACAACAGGTTGCTCAAGGCTTTAGCCAACCTGGCTTGGAACACTGCCAGGCTTGGGGCAACCACAGCCTCCCTGGGCAACCTGTGCCAGTGTCTCACTACCCTCACAGGCAAAACCTCTGCCTAAGATCTCAATTTCCCTCTTGCAATGTATCCCCATTGCTCCTTGTCCTGTCCCTGCAGTTCCTACCCAAGAGTCTCTCTGCAGCTTCCCTGGAGCCCCTTCAGTTCCTGGCAGGTTGGTCTGAGGTCTCCACACAACCTTCTCTTCTCCAGGCTCAACAGTCCCAACTCTCTCAGCCTGTCCTCATAGGGAAGGTGCTCCAGTGCTCTGAGCAGCTTAGTGGCGTCCACTGAACAGGTATGGACTAGGTGGACATGATCAACCTAATTTGAATTCAACGTTCACTCTGCTGTTAAGAGCAGGTTGAGAGATGTCCTGAGGTCCCTCCAACTTGCATTGCTCCTGCTTTTATGTCGCGATGGAGAGACGGGACGCAGCTTGATGCAAGCAAGATGTGTCCTATTGTAGTTATCCACAGGTACTTACAGTTTTCTTGGCTTAGTGTGTTCTCTGCCCATTGGCTTATTCTATACATTATAAGTGTCCACTAACTGGTTAACCTAAAGCACAACAATCAGTTACATGTCTTCTACCCCAGCAACATTCTAACTCGTGCAGGCAGGCACTTTCTGTTTAACCTTCCCATCTCCACGCCTACTCCTCCCAGGCTTTCAGCCCACAAGTCCCAACACGTCTCCCTTGACCAGCCGAGACATGCTGGAGCCTTGCTGAGAGCAGCCAGGTCAATCCCCACACTTTTATGTTCCTCTTGCTCAAGACTGTGATGCATTCGAGAGAGCCTTTTGTACCTGCAGTGCCTAGCTCAGTGCTCTGCTCCTGCTTCCCAGTGGCACAGCTCTAACTCAGGTGTGCAACAGTCTCATGAATCAACGTTGGCCATCGCTGCTGTGTCATTTAGTGTCTGTTGCCATTGTGCTCCTTTGCTGTGTGAACAGTGAATCAACACCCTGAGAGGTACAGCATGATTCTTTAGCTCCCTGATGGTTCCCCTCACTGTGCTGCACAACCTGGCAGGATTATGCCCACAAACCACCTATTTTTTTGCTCTACATGGGTGAAATTTCATGGTGTTCAACTGCCACATTCATTAGAGACACAAATAATTAACATCACAGGCTGAGATGTGTCTATCCAATGGCAAACACAGAGTGTGCCTGGTCTTCTGCTCCCAGGCACTACCTGCACAGCAAATGCTTTCAAACCCTGAGGAGCACTTCGTAACACATGAGAGTGTATTGCTTTCAACCACTGGGATTGAGGCATTAAAGGAGAGACAGGGACAGAGCCCTGATCTCCTGTGAGAGCTGTCTCTGCCTTCAGGTTTGGGCCATGTGGGACCAAATCCTGTCGTATTTTCCCTTATTTTTGGGTGGGTTGTGAGGACAGACGGCTCCAGTGAAATGCTGTAGTGGAGTCCAGAGATGTCTCCTCTATGGAGGAGGAGCAGGGGAGCTCACCTGCAGCATCACTCTGTGAGGTAACAGTGGCATCTCTGGGAAGAGAGAAATTTCTTCTAATTGTGTTTTGGAAAGGGAAAATGCTGATGTTAATCACCGTCTGATAAGGATTCTACTAAAGGGGTTGTTTAACAGTGATAGCTAAATGTGGTTATTTGAAAATCAGTGTATCCAGATAATTGCATCAAAGGCTTTAAAAAGCTCAGGCCAAGGAATTCCCTGAAATACTAATGGCGATTGCCAGTAATGTGAAGCAAGGAGGAAGCTCCAGAGAGCTGGCAAAAGGGCTAAATGACTGTTCCAGGCCATGGGGAAACCACAACAAGCCACAGGACAGATGAGTAATGCAGAGTTGAAGGAACACTAATACTTGATGATTGATGCTGCTTTGGTTGCTATCAACAGCTTTTCTTTTGATGGGACAAAGTGTGCTGAGCTGATACATCACTCAGGACAACCCCAAGAATGCCACCATGGTTATGTGGGATGGTAGCAGAAGCTCCTCAAGGCCCTCATCCTGTGGCAGAGGCTGCTAGAACATTTGCATTGCCTTTTCCTAGCAGCTCCAAGTGATTGGAAGCAGTTGAAAGCAGTTGTAAGTAGCTTAAAGCAGTGTAAAGGTTGCCACAACTACTGGAAAGAGTATTTTCCTTGGACAGTTTGCTGAGAGCTCACTAAAGCATGGAGATAGACTTAGCTGACTGTTTGCAGAGCAAACAAGAAGTGCAGCAGCTCAGGCTTGAGGGACACTGGAACATTCAAAGCCAGGGAGAGCAGATAATGTTGTAGACAATCTTCCTTACTGCAGTGAGATCATTGGGAGGTACAGAGGAGGGTGGGGAGAGGTACAGAGGGGGATGGTGGAGGTGTCAGAGGGTTCAGTTTGGATATTTATCAAAGGTGGTGCCTATGGTAATAAATGGAAGTGTCTTTAGTATAGAGATGTCTTCTGTGAGGGCAAACTGGGGACATATAAGATCCAACACACTCCAACTAGGACAGACAGTATGTTGCTCCTGTGTGCACCCACATGCAGCTCATGAAGTGGGAGATAAATATAAACTAGGTTCAGTCCAGCTCTTCATGGCCTCTCATCTTCATAATCCAGGATAAACCATATATTTTGAATATGGCAAGCAAATATTCCTTTCCCATCTGCTGGGGACCTGCCCTACCTGCTGGCTTACAGGCTGTGCTTGTGATGGTAGAGGAGATGTTTCAAGCCCCATTTCAGACACTGTTCAAAGCAGGACTGTGGCTTTCCTGGGCCTGGTGGTGGCTCTGGGGATATCTAAATTCTAGTCCTGCTCTGGAGTGTTGTGCAAGAAGGTAAGGACCAATCCATCATGGCTGGGGCAGCTTAATCTGATTTATCAAGTCTCAGCAGGCTGAAGAGTAATTTCTTCTGGCTGAAAACGTGGAGGAGTTGTGTGCTTGGACATCCAGACAGGATCCCACTTTATCACTTAAGGAGCCATTAAGCAGTGGAGGAGCTGGTTCAGCTTCATAACCATGAGATGAGGCTGTTGGCTGTGTTCCCTGGCTGCAGGAGAGACATTGGGGTGGGGAGAAAACACCAGTGCAGAGACATTCAAAGGACAAATATCATCTCCCCTATGCCTCTGCCCATCTTCATCAAGAGAGGATATTGGTGGCCCACCCAAGAAGACTCTACAGCCATGACTGAGGTGTGAAAGTCCCAGATGGGTCTGGTCTGAAGACTTCCTTGTCCTCTGGGGGGGATTGGTCAGTACCAACTCCCTCTCATGTTGTTCATCATAGACTCATAGTACGTGAAGGAGTTGGGTTGGAGCTTAGAGATCATCCAGCCCCAACCCCCTGCCCTGGGCAGGGACACCTCCCACCAGAACAGGTTGCTCAAGGCTTTAGCCAGCCTGGCTTTGAACACTGTGGAAATGCTCAGTGGTCAATCCATTTGGACTGGCTGAGCTCCATGTGGTCCGTTGGAGAAGTTCTGCCTCTACCACCACTGGTAGTCACATGCAGAAGTTTTCCAAAGGCATCATCCTCTCACAGACTTTAATCTTGTACTGAGAGGAGCAGGTGACACAATTCTGAATTTTGGTTCAGGGGATGAACTCACCCATACAACCATGTCACTGCCCCAAAAGCTCAAGCTTTGCACCCAGCAGTGACTTGGCCATCAAACTGAGCTCAGCTGTGGGTCTGGATGCTGTGCCCAGCACAGTAGATATGAGCACTGCAGCTCTCCTGTACACAAGCAGCCTGAGAGTTCATCCTTCAGACAACTCACTGCAAATAATCTATGTTGGATAAGTGACACAGTTTAAGGAGTTCCACAGGGAGCAGGAGATGAGCTGGTGCCTGGCTTTAAGTCAATGCTCCAAGATCTCCTCACGACTAAGGGGAATGCTGGGGCTATGCATCAAGGCTGCAGCATGTTGAGGCTTCTAAGGGGATGACCAGCTCCTGAGACATTTGATTTAAGTGTACAAACTCACACTAACTGTCTAGTAAGATATGTTTATCTCAGCATGACAACAGGTGATCAAATCACCTAACTGAGGGAGGTTTGAATTCTGATCCAAAGACAATTATATTACAGCCTTTATGTTCATTTTCATTCACAGGAGCTTTATGTAGGTATTTTGGCATTTCCAAGTCCCATATTTCTCTGAGGAGCTCACCCACACTGACATCACTCTGTGATACCATCCCTCATGCTTTGTGATGTGTCTCTGCAGTGGAACAGCTCCTTGCAGCACCCATGGCACTTTGCTGATTTATCCCCTTCTCCTGGTTTTGCTGCATTATAAGGTGTTGATCACAGCTGCTGCTGGAGCTCTGTCTGCCCCAAACCTGTCTGGCCAGGGGAAAGGCCATTCCTAGGGGATCTGCCTGAAGGGGATTTTCTGTTCTAGGAACAGGTCAGTGCATAGAATCAAAGAATCTCCTGAGCTGGAAGGGACCCACAAGGATTACCAGTCCAACTCCTGCCCTGAACAGTACACCCCAACAACCCACCCTGTGCCTGAGAGAATTGGCCAAACACTCCTTGAGCTCTGTCAGGCTTAGGGCTGTGACCACTGCCCTGGGGAGCTGTTCCAGTGCCCAAACACCCTCTGGGGGAAGAACCTTTGCCTGATATCCAACCTAACCCTCTCTGACACAGCTCCAGCTGTTCCTCAGATCCTGTCACTGTCACAGAGAGCAGAGATTGGTGCTGTCCCTCCACTGCCCCTTCTGAGGAAGCTGAATGCAGAAGGTGATGCTTCATCACCTTGACACCTTCAGAGCTGCATCATTAGACACTGTGATAGGAAAGCCCTGATCATAGAATGTTAAGGGGTTGGAATGGAGCTCAAGGCTGCTCACACTGCCGCTCTCCTCCTCTTCCCTCATGTCTGCCCAGAGCTGTGGTTGGGAAAGGCCTGAACTATGCCAGAGAGAGGAGAAATGAACATCTTTTCAACTACCCAAATGTAAAGATTTGGCTTCTAGGAGTTGGGGTTGGTTTTCTTTTAGAACAGAAGTAAGTCTTGCTGTGAGACAGAAGAGACCAAGAGCTCACCAGAGCAGCAGAAGCCAAGGAGGACATGACCATAGAAAAAGTCAGGAGGTGGTTCTCAAGACAGATATTTTTCATGGTCAGTCTTTCTGAGGCTGAATTTCAACCCTAAAATCCCTGTCTTCCACCCCTCAGCAAGCTCAGCTGCTATTTCCCTGCCCCAGCCTTTTGTGCTTCAACTTCCACATGAAAAAGTCAATGAAATTGGAGGTTGGCTCTGCCCTTATACAGTATTTACTCTTCATAGAGCTGCAGATTTACAACCTTTGAACAACATGCCCTTCTTTACTGTAAATGTTACTTCAGTAAACTGAAGCAATTAATATTGAGGCCAATCAATACTGCAGCCAATAGAGGCTTTTCAGGCACTGTACTAGGTGTTGTGCTGCCAACAAGGAGTTTATTGGTGCTGTAATACATCATCCAACACACTCACTAGTCTTTGGTGTAGTCTGTGGAACAAGGAGCCCTTTCTTGAAAGCATTTAAAGGTCAAATGTAGCATTAGGTCAGGGCAAGGAAGATGCTGAAGGTACTGGAGTACCTCACTGAGGAGGAAAAGCTGAGTTAGTTGGGGATGTTCAGCCTCGAGAATAGACACTGAGAGGGACCTCATTAATGCATTCAAGTATATGAATGGGAAGTGCCAAGAGGATGAATCAGGCTCTGCCCAGTGCTGCAAATCAATAAAACAAGAGCGAGCCATAACCATGTCTGTCAATATCTGCAGGAGGTGTCAGAGGTTGGATCAGGCTCTTCTCCATGGAGCTCAGAAATAGGACAAGAGGCAACAGGCAGGAACTGATGCCCAAGAAGCTCCACCTGAACATGAGGAAGAACTTCTCCATGCACTGAACAGATTGTCCAGAGAGGCTGTGGAGTCTCCTCACTGCAGATATCCTAGACCTATCTGGACACAATCCTGAGCCAAGTGCTCTGGGCTGACCCTGCTTGAGCAGGAGGTGGGACCAGATGACCCATTGTGGTCCCTTCCAATCTGACCCATCCTGGGATTCTGTGATTCCTTGGGAGAACAATTTTCCCACTATGTAGTGCAGTGGGTTCGCATGACCAGGGTTGGGCAGTGGTGGGGCCTACAGGGGTGGCTGTGGTGAGAAGCTGCTAGAAGCTTCCCCATGTCCAGCAGAGCCAATGCAGCAGCTCCAGGATGGACTTACTGCTGTCTGAGGCTGAGTCCATCAGTGGTGGTGGTAACACCTCTGGGATAACAGAGATAAGGAGGAAAAAAAGGTTATTGGGCAGAAGTAATTGTGGCCAGAGAAGTGAGGAGTGAGAATATGTGAGAGGAACAACTCAGCAGACACCAAGGGCAGTGAAGAAGGAGGGGGAGGAGATACTCCAGGTGTCAGAGCTGAGGATCCCCTGCAGCCTGTGATGAGATCATGGGGAAGCAGCTGTGCCCCTGCAGCCCATGGAGGTCAATATGTGCAGAGATCCACCTGCAGCCCATGGAGGAGACCCACACAGAGCAGGTGGATGCCCAAAGGATGCTGTGATCCCATGGGATTCCCTTGCTGGAGCAGCTCCTGGCAGGGACCTGCAGCCCCATGGAGAGCAGAAGCCCATGCAGAGTTGGGTGATCTAAAAGTCCATAAATACATGAAAAAGCTACAGACAGGTGTAATTACACAGAGAAACATTTCTGCCAGTCCCAAATTTCAGAGTCATGGAGAGAGTTTTCTGTCATAAGACAACTCTGGGTCCCTAAGGAAAGCTCCTCTGGCACGTCTTCATGGAAGTTGTTGCTGCGACCTCTGGATATTTGGTTCTGGGGAACTGAAAGAAATATTGGCAAGTGATGAATTGAAATGCACCTGAAACTCTGTCAGACTTCTTGGGCTTTTGCATTTAATTGAATTTTCTCCTGCATTGTCCCAAAGTGTCAGGGAGATGTGATAGGTCTTTTATAGCTCCTGTGGAGTGTTATCTTCCTGGAACAACAGAACATGGGAAGAGGTACTGAGATATTCTGTGTGTGGACATGTTATTAAAAGCTCACTGTGCTTCCTGATCTATGAGCATTTGTGGGAGGGGATGGGAGCACTGGGCCCACAGCCAGCCCAGCACTGACTCTGCTGCTGCTCACAGGGCTTTAAAATGAGGGAGAAATTCAGCCAACACAAAGGGAACACTCAGGGAGAAATGTGACATCTCTGTCTGAACACAATGAAGAGGTGAGTGATATCCTCGGGTGCTTTGCAGCTTGGTCTTTGTGCTGCACAGGGTGAGAGTGAATAGGGAGGCAGAGGCTGCTTTGCCATTCTGCTCTCTTTTCTCTCTCTTGGGTGCCCTGTGCCAGGAGAACAGCTGCACATCAGGACCTGAGCAAATGGATCCTTCTTAGAGTGGAAAAGATTTGTTCTATTTCGGTCTGTCCATTCTATATCTCAAAGATTCTCCCCCTCCGCTCTGCTCTGAGACCCACCTGGAGTCCTGCACACAGCTCTGCTGGCCTCAACAGCAGAAAGACATGGAAGTGTTGCACCAAGGCCAGAGGAGGCCACGAAGCTACAAGGGATCCACAAGGATTACCAGTCCAACTCCTGCCCTGCATAGGACACCCCAACAATCCACTGTGTGACTGAGAGCATTGGCCAAACACTCCTTGAGCTCTGTCAGGCTTGGGGCTGTGACCACTGCCCTGGGGAGCTGTTCCAGTGCCCAAACACCCTCTGGGGGAAGAACCTTTGCCTGATATCCAGCCTAACCCTCCCCTGACACAGCTCAGCTGTTCCCTCAGATCCTGTCACTGGTCACAGAGAGCACAGATGGAGCTGCCCCTGCACTGCCCCTCAGGAGGAGCTGCAGACCCTGATTAGATCTGCTTTCGGTCCCCCCTGGACTCTACTTGCCCCTTTTCTGGGATATACACCAGTAAGGGATATTGCTCACTGTGGGCTGTGGTGTATCCCACTGCAGGGGCCAGAGAGAGTTGGTAAATCATCCTGGGGTCCTTGGAAAGAAAAGGGAATTTCTTTTCCTGGCTAGTGCCTATTATGCAGTGGAGGAAGGGACTAACAGCCCAGCACAGCATCAGGAACAGCTTCTGTATAAAATCAGCCCCAAATAGGAATAATATCATAGTATGTTAAGGGGTTGGAATGGATCTTAGAGATCATCCAGTCCCAGCCCTGGGCAGGGACACCTCCCACCAGACCAAGCTGCTCAAGGCTTTAGCCAACCTGGCTGTGAACACTGCCAGGCTTGGGGCAGCCACAGCCTCCCTGGGCAACCTGTGCCAGTGTCTCACCACCCTCACAGGCAAAACCTCTGCCTAAAATCTAACCTCAGTTTCCCTCTTGCAATTTCTCCCCATTGCTCCTTCTTCTCTCCCTGCACTTCCTACCCAAGAGTCTCTCTGCAGCTTCCCTGGAGCCCCTTCAGCTCCTGGCAGGTTGCTCTGAGGTCTTCACACAACCTTTTCTTCTCCAGGCTGAGCAGTCTGAGCTCTCAGCCTGAGCTCAGCCCATATCCATCCCACTGCAGCTGGACATTTCTGCTCTGCCCAGGAACAAGGCAGACACCAAAAAATGCAATTTTAGTAACCAGCTCAGTTTCTCTAACAGATAAATTATACTGAGAATAAAGCAGAGTGCAGCAATTTCTAGAATATCCTTGTTTCACACACAACTGTTCCCAGAGACTGACAGATATTTCCTCTCTTTCCTACTTGGAGCCACATCACAACGGATTTTCTTCCTGCTCTTTCACCCTATAAACAAGTTGTTTTCTTAATTTGTTCCCTGCAATTGTCTTCTCATTATTCCCCTCCAGATGATTCTCTGCAGCTCATGTGTGTGTTCGCAGCCATAAATTTATGACCATACTTCCCTAAAAAACTTGGAGGTTTTCCTGCTTGTCTGAGCTGGGGCAAGAGCTTCTGTCATCAATGAAAAGGCCTCTTCAGCCTGGCCTGAGCACACAAGAGCATTTCCAGCTCCAGAGTAGTTTGAATTGGTTCCATTTCAAACACTGGGCTGCACAGCTCTTGAAAGGCTCTTAATTCTGATTAATTTCCCTGCTAGAACACGTGGCCTTCTTTTGATGTGCAAATTTGGAGCTATTTTCACCCCCCTGTGAGTGCAGATAGGGATCTGTGGGAAATGAATAGTGAGCAGCACAGGGGGAGGGAGGGAGGGATGGATGGATGGGGAGGCACAGGCACAGTGTGTGTGTCAGGAGGAGGAGAAAGCAGGCAGCAGCCAGGCAGGAGATGAGTGATGGCTGCTATAGAAATGAAGAGCAGACAGATATAATCACAGTGAGTTCTGGCATGTGCTGGGGGAGGTGGTGCATGGCTGTGTGGATGATCACTGTGGTACCCAGACGTGTTGCAGCATCCTTGTGCTGTCTGCTGGGCACAGCCACACATGGTGAGCCAATCCCTGCAGCACCTGCAGACACTAGCAGCTCCTTAACCCCAGATGTCTGTCTGGCCTAGCACCTTTGTGTCATGCCCAGAGGTATGGGCAAGGCTCCATGGTGGTCACTGCTTCTAGGTGAAACTCTACACCACAGTATCAGACTATCATAGTATGTTAAAGGGTTGGAATGGAGCTTAGAGATCATCCAACCCCCTGCCCTGGGCAGGGACACAC
>NW_008677914.1:16784-28055 GCF_000695815.1 Acanthisitta chloris | reverse complement strand
GCCACAGCCTCCCTGGGCAACCTGTGCCAGTGTCTCACCACCCTCACAGGCAAAACCTCTGCCTAAAATCTAACCTCAGTTTCCCTCTTGCAATTTCTCCCCATTGCTCCTTCTTCTCTCCCTGCACTTCCTACCCAGGAGTCTCTCTGCAGCTTCCCTGGAGCCCCTTCAGCTCCTGGCAGGTTGCTCTGAGGTCTCCACACAACCTTCTCTTCTCCTGGCTCAACAGCCCCAACTCTCTCAGCCTGTCCTCGTAGGGAAGGTGCTCCAGTGCTCTGAGCAGCTTTGTGGCCTCCTCTGGTCTTGCTCCACCACTTCCATGTCCTTCTGCTGTTGGGGCCAGCAGAGCTGTGTGCAGGACTCCAGCTGGGTCTCAGCAGAGCAGTAGTAGCAGGTTGGATAATCATTTCCCAAATGGTGTATCACTTTCTTTTCTGGTTGACTTGAAATATAGTCCTTTGATACCTCTGAGTTCCCTCACTGAGCAGTTTGCTGGGGATATAATGTCCCCAAAAGGTCATAAACTTCTGCAAAGTTGGTAGGAATTCCTGGGAGGGTGCTGGGGAAGGCTGAATCCTTGTCAAGGAGCCAGAGGCAGCCAGATGATATTAAATCATCTCATGAATTTTGCAGGTGACACAAATTGGTGCCCAGGGACAAGTGGGTTTGTACAGAAGGCTCTGAGTTCCATGACAAAGGGAGCCACAGTGAACATGGATTTTAATAGTGATGAGTGCAAGGTTGGATTTCTAGGAGGTTATTGCTTGAAGTGTGGGCTGTACACTGCCCTGAGGAAACCCTGAGAGGGGTGTGAGGGTGCTGAGGATCATAGGAATGTGCAGTGCAGGGACTCAGAGCCTTTGTGCTCCATAAAGGTGCAGGTGGGCAAAAAGTAGTTACAATGAGATCCAGGGAGAGCTAGAGATGGTCTCCTACAGGATGTATTGCCCCAAGCCTGGCAGTGTTCAAAGCCAGGTTGGATCAAGCCTCGAGCAACCTGGTTTGGTGGGAGGTGTCCCTGCCCAGGGCAGGGGGTTGGCACTAAGGTCCATCACAACCCCTTAACACACTGTAACACTATGAACCTGACTATGAAAGTTCCTTCTGTCACTTGTGTCCAGCGTGTATGAGGGACCCAAAATGGTAGAGAAATCATCCTCAGTAAAAGTTGGTCCTCACAGAAACATCTTGAAGAAATGCCACTTCAAATATACCCTACACAGCAAAATGCTAACTGGCCACAGATGCAAAGGAGCTTGTGTGGAGAATCCAAGTTTGACCACAGTATGGAATTTATGTAAATATAAAGGAGATAATAAATATGATATGGAAAGAATTAATTTCTTGGTTCAGAGGTTTTGCTTTAGAACAAAAAACAGAGAGCTGCCCTGGCTATCTCCAAAGAAACTGTACCTCTAATAAGCTTCATGGCCTCCTCTGCACTTGTTCCAGCAGTTCCATGTCCTTCTGCTGTTGGAGGTACAGTCATCTTTGACCAAATCTCTTTAATAGGAGCTCCTGAGGAAGAGAACAGAACCAACTCCATTTCTCCTGATAGCAAGCTCAGCCTCAGGCTGTTGGAAGCACACAAAGTGGAGGAGTGGCCAATTCATCAGAGAACTTACAACCTATCACGAGACAGTGAGAGCAGCAATTGTTCAGCTATTGATCTCCCTTCAAAATATGTAGGAGCAGACTAAACCCACATCCAAAGTAGCTGAAATGCATTCATTACAACTGGGATGTGCAGGCAGTTCCCACGGGGAAGAGCATGGGCATGGACAGGGATATGACTCCAGGAACAATGCCTACAGCAGATGTTTTCACTCCTAAGTCATTAATTTCCCCAACCTAAGCTCCTGTGCCTTTTCCAGGGTGGGGAAGCAGGATGCAGTGGGGGTTGGGTCTAGATGATCTCTAATGTCCATCCCAACCCCTTCACATACTATGAAACTCTGATGGTGAGGAAGATTTGTTGCTGACCTGGCTCAGTGTGGCAAACACGGCTCAAGTGTAGCCAGGGTAGAAGATCTATCAATTTAAACATAAACTAGACTAAACTAGGCCTGTGACTTTGGTGAGGGCAGTGGGAAGAGAGGGGAAACTCTCACTAATAAGCATTTGAAACTTTCCTACCTCTTAACTGAAGAGACGAGGCTGAAAAATTGAACAGGCAAGTCCTGCTCGCAAATTTAATGAGACGTTGGCATATAATATGCATTAAAGGTTGGGATATTTTAACCAGCAAGCTCAATACTCCTGAAATACAACCTAAATATAACCTTCCTGTGTGAGCACCACATCCAGGGCACATCTCCCATCAGCTCCTTGCCCAGGCACAACACTCCTGGTGATGGGAGTGAGGGAAACCAACTGGCACAGGTCACCTGAAACCAAAGGGGCTTGGGTGGCTCCAAGGACGTATGGCACAGCCACGTCCTCCTGAGAAACCACTAGGAAAATTCTCCGGAGAGGTTCTTGGAGGTTTCCAAAGCATAAATGTGTCTTTCCATAAAGGTCAAGGTCATAAGTTGTCTGCAAATACACACCAATGTTTTTAAGAAGAGAAGCAATTTTTGATAGCAAAAAGTGTCGGGGTCACCATTTGTGGAAGATGGGAGAAATGCCCACCCTCTCAGTCCAGCATAACTCGTTTATTGAAACATTGGTAACAGGTTATATAGAAACGATAATGAGGCTCATACATATTGCAAAAGCAGAGCTCATCATTGGTTACCTGCTCCAGGCTGGTGCAGCCCCTTGTTTTTCCCCTTATCCCAGACCTTGTGGAGTCCCCGTTTCTATTTTTAGCAACGAAACCAGACAGACCCCGTCTCTAACCCCTGTTGTTGTTCACTTCTCGCCGAAAACCGTGGCCTCCGCCCTTGTTTTTGTCTTAGTGGAAAATCACTGCTTTACCAATTGTAGCTGATCATGGCCTCTCTCTGTCAGCCACGCTTGAACAAAACCCTCAACACTTCCCCCGTTTTCTTTTTTTTCCCAACTCTCTGGTGCATTCACCACCCATGGTCAGTGCTCAGACCACAAGGACCAACTTCAGGGCAGCAAAAAAATGGGAGGAACAGGCCTATAACAACACTGTGTTGTAACAAATGTCTTGGGAGTGAAAAACCCTGAAGGGAATAGCCAAGGGGCAAAGGGCAGAATGACTTTCTGCCACTTGGTTTCTCCCTCATCATATCCTAGCAGAGAAACTGCCCAAAGGCTTTGGTTACTCCTTTTTCATTTCATATATTGCTGCTTTTTGGGTGGCCAAGTCAAGAGGGAACTGATTTCCAGGAAGCACTGAGCCCTTACCCTCGAATTCTAATCTTGTTTGAGTTGTTAAAGCAGCTGGAACACCTAGAAACTTGGAACAGCCTTGGCATGAGGCCACATTGTGGCCTGAATCAATCTTTACAAGACAAATCTTCTGGCAAGGGAGACAGTAGGAAAAAATGAGGCTTATCGCTGGAGCCAGGGCACTTTAAAAGACTTTACACAGAGGGAAGTGTGGGGGTTTCTCAGTTTTCTTCTGAGTATTTGCTTGCAGAAGCTGCAAGTCACCCTCTGCCAGCAGCCAGGGATGAGATGGGGCAAGCAAGAGCATCCCATGGCCATGGGAGAAAATTCTCCAAGCACAGCCACAAAAATGCTATCAATAGCCACAGAGTTTGATGAGTTTATGCTCATTTGTAGCCCTTCTGTGTGGCTGACACTCATTTGAATAAACACACCCCAGGATTCCTGGATTTCCCAAGCAGCCACTGTGCAAACAGCATTTCAGGCTAATGGAGCATGAACATCCCTGGAAGCACAGCTCCAGGCACACCACAGCCACCACAGCTCTCTGGCCTGAAGCAGATGGAGACTCTGGATCTCCCAGGCATGTGGATACTCCATTCCTGGAATTGTTCCAGGCCAGGTTGGATGGGGCTTGGAGCAACCTGGGCTAGTGGAAGGTGTCCCTATCCATGGCAGGGGTGGAACAGGATGAGCTTTAATGTCCCTTCCAACCCAAATCATTCCAGTACTACATGATTCTATAACTCTTGGTCTTGGGGTGGGATGGGGAAGGAAATATCCACCCTGTGTTGTTTTCCTACAGGTGTGTGGGTTTGGGACCTGCAGCATCCAAGAGTGTCCTGTCCCAGCACAGGACACACCAGCACAGCCCTGTGAGAGCAGGAGCTGGAGATCCTGTGGGACTGTGCTGCTTTGGGCTGGGGAACAGTTAGTTTTCATCCCAGTGGCTACTCTGGGACTGTGGTTTGGGTTTGTGCTGAGCACAGGGTGATAATGCAGAGATGTTTGTGTTATTGCTGAGCTCACACAGAGCCAAGGACTTTGCTGCTCCTTGTACTGCCACACTGGGGAGGAAGTTAGATGTGCAGGGGAGATTGGGAGGAGACACAGCCAGCTCAGGTGACCCAGACTGACCCAGAGGATATTCTGTACCATAGGACTTCATGTCAGTATATAAATTTGGGGAAGAAGGAGGCAGGGGAGGATATTTGCAGTGTTGGTGTTTGTCCTCCTCATTAGCTGTCCTAGGGCCCTGCTGGCCTGAACGTGCTGAACACCTCCTGCCCATGGGGAGCAGGGAATGAATTCCTTGTTTTTCTTTGCTTGGGTGTATGGCTTTGGTTTTCCCTATTAACTGTCTTTATCTCAACCCAGGAGTTTTCTACCCTTCCCATTCTCTCCCCCATCCCACTGGTGAGCAGCATGCAAGTGGTTGTGAGGGGCTTGGTGGCTGCTGGGGTTAAACCACCACAGGCAGCACGTGGGGAATAATGAAACAACCACCAAACTCATTTCCTGGCTCTGGAGAAGGAAAACACTTGTGTGCTCTTGACACCTGAGAGCTCCTCCAGGGGATTCTCCCAGAGAAAAAGAAGGATTCGTTTAGAGAAGAAAACACCAAGTGAAAACAAACAGAGGAGGCTTAGATTCAACTTGAAAGTGATCCTGCAGGCTGAAGGGATTGATGCTCCTACACAGCAGCACTGGGGTTTGACAGCTGCTTTGGCTAATGGCAGCACCAGGCAGTGCTGCAGCCCAGTGGGGTGTCCCAGCTCACATGCTTTGCCCATCCCAGCAGGTTTAACAGGGATATTTTGGGTAGCACAGATGCAGATTCCATCTCTTAAATCTTTAAGGCTTATCAAAGAGGTTGTGGTTTTTTTCCCCATTTTCAGCCCTGTATATTCTTAACCACTGAGATCTTCTTATGTCTAATAAACACAAAAATGCTTCTCTTTCTAGCTTTGCTGCTAAAGCCAAGATGATTATAAAGCTAAATCCTCAGCATATGGCAGGAGCTGCTCCTACAGACTTCTCACTGGGTCTTGCACTCTGTGTGAGTTAACCCTTGGCTGGCAAAGAGTGTTGTCCCACCACAGCTTCCTGTGCCAGGGGAGGGACTGGGGGGAGAAACCATCTGGGACATACACACACACACACACACACACACACACACAGGGCTGGGGACATCTCTCCTGTGTAGCCTCACACACCTCAACAAGCAGCTCCCCAACACAGGATGGTCAGCAGGAGGGAGGGAGCAGAGAGGCAGAGGCAGGGGAAAGGTGGCACCTGGGGACATGGTTAGTGGTGGCCTTGGCAGTGCTGGGGGAATGGTTGGACTTGATGATCCTAGAGGGCTTTTCCAGCCTTAATGGTTCTGTGATTTCATGAGTAATAGCACTGCCTTCCCTCACCTGGTGACTGAATGGTGTTCAGCACCACAATCAGTGATGATATCAGTTGTGTAACTGGCAGAGATAACAGCAAGGGCTCCAAAGCTGGGAAAAGGAACTTCTCCAGAATTTTATGAACCCTAAGCAGGTCTCTCCTTAACAGAAAGGCGTAAGGTAGCCAGAGCATCTTCTTAGATGCCCAGAGGTAGAGGGGGTTTCTCTGACTAGCTCTCAGTATCACAGTATGTGAAGGGCTTGGAATGGACCTTAGAGATCCTCCAGCCCCAACTCCCTGTCCTGGGCAGGGACACCTCCCACCAGACCAAGCTGCTCAAGGCTTTAACCAACCTGGCTTTCAACACTGCCAGGCTTGGGGCAGCCACAGTCTCCCTGGGCAACCTGTGCCAGTGTCTCACCACCCTCACAGGGAAAATCTCTCCCCCAAATCCTTTTCCACTTCCCCTTGAGCCTCTGCAAGATTTTAGCACATGCAGTTTTCCCTTGTCAGGAGTCAGAATTCTCTTACCTGTTGCATGAGGAGTCAGCTCTTGTTTGTTTTGAGCTTGGTTCCCACTAATTTAATTTGTTTCCCTTTGTCCTTCTGCAGGCAGAGAAATGAAAAGCTGAGACCTACACATCCTCAGGGCTCTTGGGATTTTGTTGGCTTCTCCCGTCTGTCAGTTACGAAGTTTCTTTTCTCTCCTGAAGAATCTTGACCTCCAGTTTTCCTCATACAAAACCATTCCAGATCTTGATCACCTTCTCAACCCCTTCTGATGTTTTCCTGGCTCTAATGTATCATGGAATGGTTGGGTTGGAAGGGACCTTAGGGATCATCTCATTCCCCATGTCAGAGGTGAGGAGATGACAACTGCAGGCAGAGCCAAGGTATGGCTGAAGCCTGTATTTATAGAGCAGTGAAACTGTGTTTTCCATTGATCATACAATTTAGCATTTTCAAGGTTTCCAAAGAGGCAACACATGATGTGTCACACATAGCTGACCTGTCTGACGTTTGAGATGCTTCCTTACAAACGATCTTCCTCCCCCTTCATTGAGTTTGGGCCTCCTCTTGTCACAATGACTCACTGACATACTCTTCTCCTGGGTTTGCTTGGTGATTACATCCCTGTGATTTACAGCTCTCCTCCTGCTCTTCCTACCCAAGAGCTACTCACTGTCTTCCTCTCCTTGCCTGGGAATTTTATAGTGTCCTGGCTCACATTCCTCTTCCAAAACCAATTTGCAGGGTTGTCCACTGTGTTGTTTCGCTCCCTGGTAGGGACAAGCTGATTCCATTATTAATACAGTCAGTGTTAAAGAGGGAGGGTGAGGCACTAAGTCACTGGCACAACACAGTGATGCCCACAAGTTGTGTTCTGGCTCATTTTTCACAGGACACTCGAACGCTGCAGCTTGGGCTGCTTTATGTGGTGCCTGATGGGGTTCCACAGCCTTTGTGACATTTCACTGGTCATTTGCTGCAGGATATGATCTCTCCCCAGAGGTCAGAGGAGATTAGTGCTGAGCAGTTGGCTCTGAGGAGCAAAAATGTTGTCCCTGCCAACAGCCAGAGCAGCTCTGCGGATGCAAACATGGTTGAAGTTCTATACTTCGTATTGCAAGAGACAGAAGGAACTGTGTTTGGGCTGAACAATGTCACCTTTTAGCAAGTGCATGTTTGAGTGACCTCTCTTTCCATCCACAACAGGTTTCATTTTTTCCCCCACTGAGGTATTAATGGATCCTTTGAAATCATGGAAGTGTTGGAGCAAGGCCAGAGAAGGTCATGAAGCTGCTCAGAGCACTGGAGCAGCTTCCCTACGAGGACAGGCTGAGAGAGTTGGGGCTGTTCAGCCAGGAGAAGAGAAGGTTGTGTGGAGAACTCAGAGCAACCTGCCAGGAGCTGAAGGGGCTCCAGAGAAGCTGCAGAGGGACTCTTGGGTAGGAACTGCAGGGACAGGACGAGGAGCAATGGGGAGAAATTGCAAGAGAGAAACTGGGATGATGGGGAGAAATTGCAAGAGAGAAACTGAGATGAGATCTTAGGTGGATGTTTTCCTTGTGAGGGTGGTGAGACACTGGCACAGGTTGCCCAGGGAGGCTGTGGCTGCTCCAACCCTGGCAGTGTTCAAAGCCAGGTTGGCTAAAGCCTTGAGCAACCTGTTCTGGTGAGAGGTGTCCCTGCTCAGGGCAGGGGGTTGGGACTGGATGATCTCTAATCTCCATTCCAACCCCTTAACATACTATGGAACTATGGTTCTTTGGGGGCTACTAAACAACTCAGAACCCTCAAGATGCCTCTGAAGTAAGTAAATGATCTCACTAAAGGCTTGTAGATCATCTAAGCTGCCAGAAGTTCCTCATAGATAAATGCCTAAAATATCTAAAACACGGTATAAAAAGCAGGAAGCAAAGGGCTGGAGTATGTGTTGGTTCCTGCAGTGCAAGGTGGTGGCTTTCCGAAGGGACCTCTGCTGAAGGCAGGACACTTACCCATGATCTGTGTAGGAAACAGCTGGAAACATAACCTGATTTGCAGGACTGAGTTACTGGAGGTAGTAAAGGCAAGGGCTGACTGCAGAGAGTTCCAGGAGGAACTGTAATATTGAGCCAGAGGATGACAAAAATGGCAGCTGAAATTCAATCTAGACAAATGTAAAGTGATGCACATGGGGAAAACAAAACCTAACATCAAATATCCTGTAATGGGCTCTGAAAAATTACCACTCAGGAACAAAAGCTGCAGCTATAATGTACCTTTCTGTGGAAATGTCAGCACAGCTCTTGGCAGTGGTCAGAGAAAAAAAAGGGGAAAATTGAATGTTGGGAACAGACAGAGAATGAAAATCCTGGTAAAACACTGAGGTGCACCTACAAGGAGTAAATTGTAGTCTTCCCTGGCCATATCCCAACTTCAGAGGGCACAGGGCAAAGCCAGAGGATTTACTAAGGAAGGAAAACTAGACATTATTAGACTGCGAGCTATTAAAGAGAGGTCAAAGGGACTCCCCAAGGCACAGGCTGTTGGAGCTAAGGAAATCTCATCTCTATAGGCTGCTGCTGCTCTCAAAGGCTTCCAGGAGCAATGACCATTTTGCTTCTTGAGGTTCCATCTGGGCAGACCCTGAGCTCTGACCACCATGCTTACTGCAGCTTCAGGTGAGCAGAGCCAGTGCAGGACTCTGCCAGGATGCTGCATGTGCCCAGCCCATGAACAGAGGTGTGCAGAGATCAGGAATGTACAACACCAACATGTGGATCCATGTGGCCAGCAGCTCTCATGCCAGGCTTTGTCTTTTCTCATGTGCTTTGCTCTTGTGTGTCTTGACTCCAGCTTTGGTTGAGGATCTCCCAGCTGTACTTTTCACAGGCACTCACTAAGAAGTGTATCTTCTGTCTAAGCATGGGACTGCAGGTCTCTGTTTAACAATGGGAGGTTCAGCCTGACTTCTGTGGGGGCAAGGCTTTATAAATTAGGGCTTGTCAGCTGGGAAGAGAAGTAACTGAGTTTTATATAGTCATGAATGACAAAGAGAAGCTGAATAGAGAATGATTAATCATTCTCTATTCAGCTTCTCTTTGTCATTCATGACTATATAAAACTCAGTTACTTCTCTTCCCAGCATCCCATCTAACCCTGTCCTCTGGCAGTGGGAAGCCATTCCCCCTTGTCCTGGCACTGCATGTCCTTGTGAAGATGTGTCTGTCAAATTGTTTCTTCCAAGCCCTTTGATTAGAGAACTAGAAGTCTGTAGGAAATCCAAGCAGACTATGTGAGCTGCATCTCTGGGCCACCTGACCCCCTGCCCTTGCTGAGGCCTTCAGGAACTGCTAGGAGGGAGTCCCTGCTGAGAGACTCCACTCACAAGAGCCTGGTTGAATTACGCCATAAATCTGTCTCACTTACATGCTCCCTAATTCCCCTCCACAGTACAGTTCTACCTCATTTGGACATCACTTTTAATAATCTGCTGTTCCTGGATCTGCTCAGCAGTATTTGTTCAAATCAAGGTCTCACTTCTTTCTCTCCCTCTGATGGTGAGAAAATTTTAAGTGAGAGGTTTCACAGTAGAGTTAATACAGTTAATGGTTTAGCTATTTCATCCTTGAATTCCTTCCGAGCTCTGCAATGAGAACCATCAGGCACTACCCAAGTGTTACCATTTATTTTGTCAAGTTGTTTTATCTTTATCTACTGAAACATCACTTGGAGATACATTTCCTGACTCATTCCCCACTAAGGGTTTCAGGCTGAGTCTCCTGTAAGCTCTTCCACATGAAGAGGAAAACTTTGGCTTCTCCGTTGCAGCTGAGCCTCTTCATTCACTGCTTTGCATCTACATCGTTCAGGCTTCCTGCTCAGAGGTGGTTGAGAAAGGAAATGCCATTGGCAGGCAGTGCCTGGCAGGGAAAGGCTCCTCTGCTCTGGAGTCAACAGCAGAAGGACATGAAAGTGTTGCTGCAAGGCCAGAGGAGGCCACAAAGCTGCTCAGAGCACTGGAGCACCTTCCCCACAAGGACAGGCTGAGAGAGTTGGGGCTGCTGAGCCTGGAGAAGAGAAGGTTATATCAACACATCAGAACAACCTGCCAGGACCTGAAGAGGCTCCAGGGAAACTGCAGAAGGACTCTTGGGTAGGAAGTGCAGGGACAGGACAAGTAGGAATGGGGATGCATTGCAAGAAGGAAATTGAGATGAGATTTTAGGCCGAAGTTTTCCCTGTGAGGGTGGTAAGACACTGGCACAGGTTGCCCAGGAAGGCCTGGGCAGGGACATCTGCCACTAGCCCAGGTTGCTTCAAGCCCCATCCAACCTGGCCTGGAACACTTCCAGGGATTGGGCAGCCACAATTTCATCCTCATCATCTTGCTCTCTCCCAGGCAGCTCCATATTCTTCCTCCATCCTCTTCTTCTTCAAGAGCTTCAGTCATGCTCCATGTGTCTCCCTCCACATGGCCCAAGGCTCACATTCCTCCCCAGCCCCTCACAGCTGGGAGCTGCTGCCTGTCTCCCACAGCTCGAATTCAATTACAGCCTCTTCAAGGGTTTCACTTAGGCTTTGGCTGTTTGGTGGAATTTATATCCAGCAAAAACTGGATTTGCTTGGCTATTAGAGGCACTTCCTACCTGTGAGAGTGAGTTCACTGCATTAGCATTCTGGTCACTGTGTCACCACTGTAAAGGTGCCACTGCTTTTTTAATGCTTCCCTCCCCCTGCTCTGGAGGACGAAGGAGCCTCCAGTTTCTCCTTGGGCTCTGCTCTGTGCAGGCAAACCCTGGGTGTCAACCATGATTATGATTCATAACCAGAGTACTTAATGCACGATTTTTCCAGCTCCATTTTTTCCCCTCAGTCTCTAGTCCAGTGCTCTGTGCTGCTGGAAGGGATTGGCCCTGCCTCAGAGAAACAACAACCAGAGGAGGCCACAAAGCTGCTCAGAGCACTGGAGCACCTTCCCAGGCTGGGAGAGTTGGGGCTATTCATCCTGGAGAAGAGAAGGTTATGTGTGTCAACACCTCAGAGCAACCTGCCAGGAGCTGAAGGGACTCCAGGGAAGCTGCAGAG
>NW_008677914.1:14042-16767 GCF_000695815.1 Acanthisitta chloris | reverse complement strand
GGCACTGCACTGGCTGATCTCTAAGATCCATTCCAAGCCCTTACCATACCAAGATACACCTTCCATCTGCTGTGCAAATGAGAGCCATAAAGGGTTTTGTACAACACTCCCTCTCCCAGCTGCTGGCTTTGACTCCAAGCAGGGTTGAGCCACATTAAAATAGCCTCTGTCCAGGCAGGAGTGGTCCATGAGGGCAGAGTGCCAACAAGACAAACGATCTCTAAGATCCATTCCAAGCCCTTACCATACCAAGATACACCTTCCATCTGCTGTGCAAATGAGAGCCATAAAGGGTTTTGTACAACACTCCCTCTCCCAGCTGCTGGCTTTGACTCCAAGCAGGGTTGAGCCACATTAAAATAGCCTCTGTCCAGGCAGGAGTGGTCCATGAGGGCAGAGTGCCAACAAGACAAACGGGAATGAGAGGAACATGTTCTGCTCTAAAACTCCCTTGGCTCTGGTGAGGTTGAACACATAAATCTGATGGTTTATAGAAGAGATCTTTCTTCAGATTGCTCTGGCTGTTTTAGTGAAACCCATGTGAAGCTTCACTGGGATGGAGGATGTGCTTTGGGAGAGATCTGCTCTGCTCAGGCCCACCTGAGAGGTTGGGCACAGCTGCTCTGCTTGCAAGTGGTGGGTAGTGTTCTGTTCGCAGTAGGACAGAGACCTGTACAGGGAAACATGGCAAATATCAGTGAGGAGGGATAACTACCTCTTATCCCTCCTGTGCGGATTACATATATTTATGTATCAGGTAAAGGTTCTTTTCCCAGAAGGTGTTTGGGCACTGGAACAGCTCCCCAGGGTAGAGGTCACAATCCCAAGCCTGACAGAACTCAAGGAGTGTTTGGCCAATGCTCTCAGGCACAGGGTGCATTGTTGGGGTGTCCTGTGCAGAGCAGGAGTTGGACTGATGACCCTTGTGGGTCCTTCCAGCTCAGGAGATTCCATGATTCTATGATAGAAGTTTATAGGAATTTGCTTCTAGGAGCTTGCTCCAGGATCTCTGTCTCAGAGATGGCATGTGAGAAGTCCTGTGGGATTTGAACCCTGGCAGGTAATGTTTCTTTATGTCACATCTTCAGGTGCTTTTAGAGGTGCCTTAGGTCTCCATCATCAGGTGTGAGAGAAACTCCCTGACAGGGGCTGGACAGAGGTTGGGGATGTCTCTTTTGCCATGGCTGTAGGGAGAGGACTAGAGGGAATGGCCTTGACCTGAGACAGGGGAGAGGCAGAGGAGATGTTAGGAAAAATGTTTTCCCTGTTAGGGTGTTCAGGCACTGGAATTAGGGAATTGCCCAGGGAGGTGGTGGAGTCACCATCCCTGGAGGTGTTTAAGAGATGTCTGGATCTGGTGCTGGAGGATCTGGTTTGTGGTTTAGGGGTTACAGCAGTTACAGGTTAATGGTTGGACTCAATGATCTTACATGTCTCCTCCAGCCTTGACGAGTCTGTTATCCTAGCCCCAAAGGCAGTGCTTTGGACACAGCAGCATTCCAAGGGAAGGGAACACTCAAAATGCCCTCGGGACATGGTTTCATATCAAACTGTACAGAGGGAAGAGGTACATCCCTCCCTGCTAACCCACAGCCCTATGTGCCCATCTAAGCAAACCTCAGCTGCATCCAGATTTGGCTTCCAGGCCTGCTGCTACTCTATATCCTGTTGCATTTGCAGGAGGAAAACCCTCCCAGTCTCCCAGCAAACAGGACCTGCTGCCTGGTTTCAATGCATGAGCAGTTTGCTGAGCTCTTTGCAGCTGAGCAGTGCTGAGTGTGGACCACGAGTTGTGCAGAGCAAACTTGCCATCTAGTGGGTGAGAGAATCTCTGCAGAGCTGGTCAGAATGGGATTCCTCTCTAACGAGTATCATCTTGTTGAGGAATACATCTGCAGCAGATGTGCTCCTCAACAATCTACAGGGGAGAACTTCCACTTAACCTTTGGGATGAGCCCTTTCCCACAAGAGCTGATGCCACTATTCTTCATCTTTTCATTGCAAAGAGGCTTCATGCCCAGTTTTAACCCCAAACTTGCTTTTAGCCCACTGATATTAGGCAGGATGGACCTGTGTGCATGGTCATGGGCACTCCAGGGCCACAGGATGTTGTCCTAAGGGTTTACTGTCTGTCTGTGACTCTGTTTTGGGCTCTGTGGCTGCTGCTGGAGCTCTAGTTCAGGTTCAGTGACTGTGGAGAGGTTCTCACTGCCTGATTGGCAGATTTTACAGAGTTCTAATTAAAAGGAGAACTCTGCATATTTCCAACACATTATATGCATCTCCTGCAGGTAATTGGATTTAAAAAGAAAACAAACTGTTTTCATCTGGCAGCTTCTACAAACTAGCAGTGCACAAAGAGAGTTTCCCTGCAGCCTCATGGTGGAACCTCTGTTAAAAATCCACAAGGTGCTCACACTGCAGTGCCATGGAGCAGTTCCACAGCTTCTGTTGGCTATCCCCAATTTGGACAAGACTTGGTAGATCCTATAATACTGTGATCTTTGACATAATCAGTAGTCCTCCAGGAATTATAGAATCCTGGAATGGTTTGGTTGGAAGGAAACAAGAGATCACCTTGCTCCACTCCATGCCATGGGCAGGGACACCTTCCACTAGCCCTGGTTGCTCCAAGCCCTGTCCAACATGTCCTGGAACACTCCCAGGGATGGAGCAGCCACAGCTGCTCTGGGCAACCTGTGCCAGTGCCTCAGCACCCTCACAG
>NW_008677914.1:11166-13975 GCF_000695815.1 Acanthisitta chloris | reverse complement strand
GTCCCCCCAGTCCCTCTGCAGCTCTCTTGGAGCTCCTTTAGGCACTGGAAGGGGCTCTAAGTTCTCCCTGGAGCTTCTCTTCTCCAGGCTGAACATCCCCAGCTCTACCAGCCTGGCTTCATTGGAGAGATGCTCCAGCCCTTGGATGCTCCAGCCCTTGGAGCATCTCCATGGCCTCCTCTGGACCCCATGTCTTTCTTGTGAAGAGTGACAACAACAGGACAGAGGAGCAGGTTCCCTCCTTCTCTCCCTGTGGATCATCCAGGCTGAGTTTTGGCAGCAGAAATGCCCCAGGGCCTTGGGAAGAGCTGGATTTTATCACCCATGGAGCTGTGCAACATTTCCTTTGCAGTAACGTTGACACAAATCATGAGTTACTGTGCAGAGAGAACTTCTCATTTACAAACTCAGAGTCATTTGCACTCCATAAAACCTAAAGGCAATTTGAAGGCAAAGCAGAGTGGTGTAAAAGAAGTCCTTGTGGCCCCACAAGCGTGAGCTATGTTGGGTGTCAGGGTATTATGGTTCTCACCTATTGTAAAAACAACTCTTGAAAATCATTTCAACATTCCTATTAAAGTTGCTGAAAGGATCCAAACCAGTGAATGTGTTGCAATATTAAGCACTGAGGCTCTTCATTTGATGGCAACCATTGTTCTCCTTCTCTTGAGCCCCTAAAAAGCTTTTATGGCCAAGAACTTTCTGTCTGACAGTGTTTCAGCATGAAACCATTAAACATCAACCAGTTCTGAGTAGAGCTGGGAGAAATCAGAGGATTAGCAGCAGAAATAGCCAAGCACTGAGGGGTTGGGAGAGTGGAAGGTGTTTGGTGCCCTCCTTGGCCATGGGGCCTACAACCACAGCTGAGTGGGAGATCCTGAGGTCCTTGCCTTCCCAAACCAGGGCTCTACACATTTTATGGACTGATTCATGTCTAGCTCCTTTCCATGGGAAGGGATGTAGGATTCATGGCCTCTTTGTGATGATGGGATCACCACATGTGCCTCAGTTTCCCCATCCCAAACCCCTGGACTGGTTTGGACTGGGAGTGATGGCACATTAGGCTGTTCCCAGGCATCAGAAAAGATCTAAGGGCAAATAGTTTATCTCTACTCCAGGAGTGATTTGTTCTTTTCTTATTTATTCCTTCTTATTTCTTTCTTAATTTCTTATTCTTCTTTCTCTCTTTTCCATGGTTTTGCTCATTTTTTTCCCTCTGAGGACACTAACTTCCTTTTATTTTTCCCTCCTTTTTGTTTTTTGGTTGGTTTGTCTCTCAGGGAGAAGAGGAGGTTTGTGTAGCTTTCATCACCTCACCCACTCCTCAATCTCCTCCTCAGGAAGGCCAAGCAGCACCTCCTGATTCCTTTGTTTCTTCCCTGACAGTTCTTTGTTTTGCTCAAAACATTTCATATTTGCTTCTATTCAACATCTTTTTTCCCTTGGATCTGCTGGATTTTTCTCATACCTAATAATAAAAAAATTCCTGATTTCTTTTTCTTATTTTATCACTCATTATTTACCAAAAATCATTTCCATGAATTGTCTCTTTTTCCCTCAATTTCCCACAATTTTTCTCTCTTATTCTCCAGTTTTTCTCCTCAGCTTCTTCATACTATCTCCCTTTTTCAATGAAGTACGGGATTTTTTTCCCCTGGATTTTAACTGTGGCTTTACTTTGTCTTGGGGACTAAGTGAAGGGATTTTTTTTCACCTTATGATTTCCCTGTGGGGTTGGCAATCAGGACACTTTCCCTGCACTGCTGCTCTCCCTGTCTGGCAAATTCCTTCAGCCCAGCAGGGCAGCAACAGCTTTTATCTCATTTCTTATCAGTTTTCTCCTGATGGTGGCAAATATTATTTCTCATTCTTCACATTTCTTTCCCATCATTTTCCATCTCTTTTTCCAGGTGATTCCTCCACTGGAACAATGTGGAAGTGACTTCTCTTCTTTGTATTTTTCTTTTAGCCTTTAATTTTCCATCCAGTTTCTCACATCATCCAAGTGGAAATAGGTTTTATTTCCTCCCTCTTGGGTGGTTTTTGCTCTTTTTTCTTTCCCATCTATTCTCTTTTCACAAGAGATGGAAGCACCAAGGATGGAAGTGCCAAGGTGGTGATGGGTCACAAGTTGGACTCGATTATCTTGGAGGCCTTTTCCAATCCCAATGATTCTGTGGTTCCATAATCCTTCAGGAACTGAGGTACATAAGCAACATGAGCAGAAAAGCCCTTGCTGACTGGTGTTCTCCAGCACCAGCAAGATTTCATTGCCATAAATCAAATATGTTCAGTTAATTACCTCCATTCCCTCAGGGATGGTGGAAATTCTCAGGAAAACACCTTTGATTAATCCCCAGGACCTAGAATTGATGAGAAACCTTTGTTAAAAGCCACCAGGGCTTCTGTTCAGGCACTGCTACCCACAATGTGCTAGACAAGGGGTATGACCCTAGGAAAAAAATATCTTTACTGAAATTCTTTAGAAAGCTGTGAAATGGGCACTCCAGGGTGAGAATGGCTCAGATTCACCCTCAGGGCTCAACAATGCCTAGAATAAGGAAAGTGCCTTATCCAGAAGAAAACCAGATGTCCTGTCCCCCTGGAGATCTGATGGTGTTTAGCAACATAAATTATCTGTATTTCCACTCTATGCAGCTGCCTCAGAGGAATTTTTTCTTGCAGATACTCACTGCTCCCCCAGCATCAAATCTCCCCCTGAGCTGCAGGGTGAGCTCAGACCCCAGAAACCACCCCAGGCCTGGGCTGCAGCCAAAGGAGTGTGGCAGCAGGGGAGGGAGGGGATTGT
>NW_008677914.1:6251-10734 GCF_000695815.1 Acanthisitta chloris | reverse complement strand
CAACCGGTTCTGGTGGGAGGTGTCCCTGCCCAGGGCAGGGAGTTGGAACCAGATCATCTCTAAGCTCCATTCTAACCCCTTAACATCCTATGATACTGTGATCATGCCCTGCCATACAATCAACCAGGGTACAAGGAAACTGGTTTCTAATCACAACCATGTCCTTACGAATGCTGGGAATTGTGTTTAGTAAGTTGGTTGGAATTCCTTGGGATACTGGGAATTAATCACAGGAGAGTTTGTGTTGGAAGGACCTCAAAGCTCACCTTGTTCCACCCCCTGCCACAGGCAGGGACACCTTCCACTAGCCCAGGTTGCTCCAAACCCTGTACGACCAAACTGGTTTCTAATCACAACCATGTCCTTACGAATGCTGGGAATTGTGTTTAGTAAGTTGGTTGGAATTCCTTGGGATACTGGGAATTAATCACAGGAGAGTTTGTGTTGGAAGGACCTCAAAGCTCACCTTGTTCCACCCCCTGCCACAGGCAGGGACACCTTCCACTAGCCCAGGTTGCTCCAAACCCTGTACGACCTGGTCTTAAACATTGGATGGGGCAGGGCAGTCTCTTCTAGGGATCAGCCAATGACAAATTTGCTTCTGATCAACCATCAAAGCTCCAGTTTTCCCAGGAAAGGGGGGAATTGCTCACCATGGGCACAGTTAGCTGATAGCATAACTGGTTTTTTTTCCTTGTTCCACCCCCTGCCACAGGCAGGGACACCTTCCACCAGCCCAGGTTGCTCCACACCCTGTACGAACTGGTCTTAAACATTTCCAGGGATGGGGCAGTCTCTTCTAGGGATCAGCCAATGACAAATTTGCTTCTGATCAACCATCAAAGCTCCAGTTTTCCCAGGAAAGGGGGGAATTGCTCACCATGGGCACAGTTAGCTGATAGCATCCCTGGAGAATGGGAATGAGCAGCTTGAGATGAACATGCTGCCAACTGACTGCCAGAGCCATAAATAATAAGGGGCGTTGTTCAGGAAGGTACAAAATGCATCTAATAAAACTAATTACCTAGAAATTAAGAGAATTAATCAGCAGAAGACAAGCCTAGGCTTTTTTAAGCAATCCCAGGCATTCCATGGAAGTGCTCAAATGCTGTTTTATCAGCACATTACACAGCCCAGGAAGCAATGCTCCTCAGGGCTGGTGGGAAAGTAGCACAAACAAGCATCACACTGTTGAGTGTTGGATTTCTCAAGGTCAGGTGAGAGTTTTTTCCATAGGACAAGCAGGTCTCCTCACCACTGAAACCAGAGCCTATTCCACATGGAGTTACCCTACATGAGCAAAATACTCATTGCTACTTGTGACTTTCAGAGGTGTTTAATAACTAGAGGTATTAAAACAGATCATCCTCAGAGCTCATTTTGTAACTCAGTATTTCAGAGGGGTTACTAACTAAATGGGCTAAAAAGAAGGTGAAGGTTCTTGAGGGGCCACATTAGGAGTGGCTGAGGCACTTGGTCTGTTCAGCCGGAGGAGGATGAGGGCAGAACTCATGGGGGTCTGCAGCTCCTCCTGAGGGGCAGTGGAGAGACAGCACTGACTTCTGCTCTCTGGGATGGTAACAGGAGCTGTGGGAACAGCTGGAGCTGTGTCAGGGGAGGGTTAGGTTGGATATTAGGCAAAGGTTCTTCCCTCAGAGGGTGCTTGGGCAGTGATCATAGCCCCAAACCTGGCAGAGCTCAAGGAGTGTTTGGCCAATGCTCTCAGGCACAGGGTGCATTGTTAGGCAGGGACAGGAATTGATCCTTGCAGGATCAACTCAGCATATTCCGTGTTTCTATGATTCTATGAAAACAAATGAACAGCTACAGCTCATCCCAATCATCACAAATGTCCTAGAAACAGTGGGAGGTAGAACAGGTAAAAATTGCTCTGATGAAGTATTATCCTCCAGGAATTAATGGAATTAGGTAGTAGACATCAAATCCACCTGTAGTTGAGCACTGCTGCACCCTCATTACTGTATGAGACTAATAACTAACCAGGGAAATAAAAATGTCTTTTACAGGCTCATATTGCCTTGGAATAGTAGAAATTAATCAGCAGGTGGTAAATGTCCCTCCATAAAATCACCATTGATTGGCTGGAGTTGGGTGATAATCAAAGGAATAGAAGTGATTAACCAGCATTGCCCAGGAAAAGTGGGAATTAGGGAATCCACATGTTCATTCAGTCAAGGCTGAGGAGGAGCTGTGGGTATTTCTCATCATAAGCAGAAATTCTCTGCTTACCTGGCACTTCCCAGGAGCTGCTGCAAGCAAATGGGACTGAAGTGAACTGCCACCCCCAAAACCAGCCCCAGCATCAGACTGGATCAGCACAAAGTAAATAGATCTCCAATTAGCCACTACCTTAATTCATGTAAATGATGGAAGTCATTACCACAGCCCCACATGGCTCTGATTAACCAGCACAGCTTAAGAATCAGGTTAATTAATGAGCAGGAGGCAAAGATATGCAATATATAGAGTTAACCATCCTTATTCTCCATTCCTTGTGATGGCTAAAGCTCCTTCTGTGCTCTTTGTCTCAGTCCAGGTGACCAGGAGGTGACTGCAGACCAGCTTGAGCCCCTTCCTCCCAGTCTCCTGGCTGGGCTGCATGGGTGCTCTGACCCTGTGAGCCAAAATCTTCTGCTGAGGGATGCTGGATGAGTCCAAGGTGTGGTAATACTGCTCCCATGGCAGCATCTTGCTTACTTGTGAACCTCCAACCTGGGCAGGTTGGGCTCAGTCCCATCTCTGGCTCATCCAGCCTTGCAAAGGGCTTTGCTCACCCCTCTCAGAGCCTTGTACCCCTTCTTGAAGCTCTGCTCACCGTTGGGCCAGCGTTTGGTCAGACAGTGGTGCTGGTCCAGCCCCAGGTGTGGCTGAGAAGGACCTTGGTTGGGCTGTTCATACTCAGCAACCTGCTCTAGTGGAAAGTGCCCACGACAGTGGGTTGGAAGAAGATGAGACGAGCAACCTGCTCTAGTGGAAAGTGCCCATGACAGTGGGTTGGAAGAAGATGAGACTTAAGGTCCATTTCAACCCAAACCATTCCATGATTCCATGATATTTGCAGTCTGTTCCTATTCAGCTCCCTCCAGCTTTCCAGCACCCACCATGCAGAAGTGGCTGGGACAGGATTACCCTGAGTCAACAGCTCTGCCTTCCATCACTCTCTCAGAACAGATGAGAACTGCTCAGAAGGAAGGTGGATGCCACAAATCACTGCATCTCTCAGAGGGAGGAGTTAATCAGCACAAAGCAAATAGCTGTGAAGCAGGAGCACTGCAGTCCCAGGAATTAGGAGATGTCTTCCATGAGTAAATATCTGTTATGGGTGAGTGCTCTCCAGAAAAACATACAACATTACTCACCAAGAAGGCAAATGATCTCCAGCTAAGGAGCTCTGCTGTGGGTGGGTGGCTCTGTCAACAGTGGAAAACACTAAATTCCATATATCACTCTGGTCTCTATTAATTTCATCCAAGAGTGAGAGGGGGAGAAGAAGGAGCATCTTCAGCTTTACCCTGTTGAAGGCCCAAGTCCACTATAGACAGGAAGACTGGGGACCTCCAACCAAAAGTCCCAACCCTTCAGGGTACAACATGCCAGGTTAGGATAATTTTCACCACCCAGGTTAGGATAATTCCTGCTTTTTCTCCTTGGCAAAGCATCTCCACCTTCCTTATGATCACAGATAGTCCCCAAGGCCTTCAGTCAACCTCCCTGGGCTGCCTGGGAGAAACATCCTCTTTGTGCAAACATCCAGAGATGTCAGAACTGCTTCCCTAACCTGCACAGAGCTGGAGAGATATTCTGTTGCTCTTTTATGTTATATTAGTGTCTCTGTTCATAGATGAGACATATTATCTTACCGTATCATGTTGTATGACAACATGACGTTATGAGTGGTCCTGGAAGTTATGAGAGGGCCTGGAAGGACAGGACATGGCTTTAGGCTTCAGCTGCCAGAGGGCAGGGCTAGATGGGATATTGGGAAGGAGTTCTTCCCTGTGAGGGTGCTGAGGCACTAGCACAAGTTGCCCAGAACATCTGTGGCTGCTCCATCCCTGCAAGTGTTCCAGGCCAGACTGGACAGGGCTTGAAGGGAGAGGGCCCCCCTGCCAATGGCAGGGGGTGGAAATGGATGATCTCTAAGGTCCCTTTCAATCCAAGCCATTCCAGGATCCTATGAGTCTATGATTAGAGCTTTTCTGACTCATCTAAGAGATGTTGGGACTTGGCCAGGTCCTGTGGCTCAGTGCCAGCTTTGCTGTTGATTCAGATTTCCCTAACCACAAGCAGGGTTGTGCTTTGCTGTCACCTGTAGCTGTGCTAAAATAAGGTGTAGGTGCTAAATTTTGGCTGAAATGGGGTGTAGGTGCTGCATTGCTGTGCAGCTGGAAGGTAGAACCCTCCTGCTGTCTGACTTTGTCTCCGGCAGCGTAAGTCACTGTGTTGCTCTCCAGAAATGTAG
>NW_008677914.1:0-6210 GCF_000695815.1 Acanthisitta chloris | reverse complement strand
GGGGGGAAATGTATATCAAAGTCAACACCTACTGATGCACAGGGAAATAATGGATCTCCTTAAAAAACTAAGTCATTCCCTTCCCTCCTATGCTGCAGGTCACAGACCATTCATTTGTTATCAGAACTGTTCAGTCTTCAAGGGAATAACTTACCATGAGGATGTAACCATGCTGAGGGGTGTCCTGTGGGCCTGTTGGGATGGATTTCCACTGTGGAGATGAGGGTTGGAGATGATAGATCTGCAGCGTTGGGATGGATTTCCACTGTGGAGATGGGGGTTGGAGAGGATAGATCTGCAGCAGTCATAGAATCACGGAATATCCTGAGCTGATCCCATGAGGATCATCAGTCCAACTCCTGCACAGGACACCCCAACAATCCACCCTGTGCCTGAGAGCATTGGCCAAACACTCCTGGAGCTCTGTCAGGCTTGGGGCTGTGACCACTGCCCTGGGGACCTGTTCCAGTGTCCAAACACCCCCGAGGGGAAGAACCTTATCCTAATATCCAACCTAAACCTTCCCTGACACAGCTCCAACCATTCCTTGTCCTGTCACTATCACAGATGGTGCTGCCTCTCCATGGCCCCTCGGGAGGAGCTGCAGACTCTGATGAGGTCTGACCTCAGTGTCTTCTTCTCCATGGAGGTTTTAAGAACTCTCAGCCAAGGATTCAGCACCACAAGCACTGAGGGACTGGGTGGTTAACACTCAGGCTTCCAGCCCTGTCAGGCCCTTCATCCCTGGGCTTGACTGACATTGTCAATTACATATGTTTAATGAAAGGTTTCCAAAGCTGCTCCCATTGAAATCTGCTCCTTGCAAAGCACATGGATGGGGAAGGTGCTCACTGCCAGTGAATTCACACATCGAATTCTGTCAGGGTGGGAAGAGATTTGGGTTATGGGGAAGATGCAAGGAGGAGCTTTCAGAAATGAAATGGTCTGGGTAACAAAAGGCCTTTTCTTCAGGAGGAGAAGGAGCTGAACAGAAATTGCAGTAGGAATGAAATCCTCTATTCAAACCCCCTGGGTAAAAACTGCCTGTCACTCACTCCTGTCACCTGCCACAGAATCACATCAAATCTTCCTTTTTTATGTGGCAGAACTCTTTTTACCCAGGGAGGAGCTGTGAACTGATGAATTCTTCAGTGCTCTTTATGCTGTCAGTCTTTCAGCAGTGACCCAAGCAGAGTCAGGGCTGCCTCTCCCAGGTGAACTATATTTTCCACATGACCTTTGGTGAGCCAAAAATCCAAACCTTGATGTTGGAGCAATATATGAAAACAACTCCCAAACCCCCCACCTCTGCCTTATCATAAAGAGGAAATAAAGCCCAAGGGACCAGTCCTATGGCACAAGGAAAACCCAAGGAAAAGTGGTGTTTGTGGCCAGGGAAGTTCATTCCAGCAGTTGTCACTGTTTTTACTGTGATAATGGTGACTGTGGGTGGAGGCATCCAGCTGCAGCAGCACCAAACAGCATCCATACAAATGACCTGCACTTTTCCAGGTTATTCCCCAACCAAACATCTCTCCTAGACAGGAGGGAAGGCACAAAGCCAGGACTAACTGAGAGTGTGTGGTGACATCCTAGAGCCCATCATCAGCTCCTCTTCCTGGGCTTTGTCAATGAAGTATCTCCTCCCTGCGATCCTCTGGATGGCCCCAGAGCAAAGCAATCCCTATCCCCTGGATGGCCCCAGAGCAAAGCAATCCCGATCCCTTGGATGGCCCCAGAGCAAAGCAATCCTGATCCCTTGGATGGTCACAGAGCAAAGCAATCCCTATCCCCTGGATGGCTCCAGAGCACAGCAATCCGACTTGCTGCACACACACGATGGCAGAGGCAGCACTGACAGCATCAACCAGAGCAAGAGCTTCAGCTGTCTGGGCTGAGCAGGTTCCCAGCTGCACTCCAGGATGGAAAAACAGGTCAAAAAATGAGGAAAAAAGTCAACAAATGGATATTTTAAAAAACAAAAGTGCTGCAGTCTGGCTCCATCCACTGCCACACCTTCTTTAAAGGTTGCTCCCAGGCAAGTGGGTTAAATTGATTCCAAAAACCCAATGTCACTGTAGAACTGGCACTGGTCAGGCACTGAAATATTGCCCAGGGAAGTGGTGGAGTCACCATCACAGGACATGTTTTTTTCCCCCATGAAGGTCCCTTTAAATGGAAGGTGTCCCTGGCTGGAACTCTTCAAATGGCACATCCAGAGGTTCCTCTCAATGGAAATCCTTAGAAATGAGAGACATTGGGGATTTCCCTCCATTTGACCCTTCAGGTGATGGACATGGAGGGTTTGCCCTCAATCCACACCCATCAAATGGCATTATAAAGCTTTCCCCCTTCCTCTTAAACCCGAAATAACAGAAAATGGGGTTCCCCATCCCTTGGAAGCCCTAAAGTCATGGGAAAAGTGGCTTTTTCTTCAATGGAAACCCTTAGAATCCCAAGTGAAGGGAATCCCCCTCCACTGACACAGAAAATAAGGGAAAAGGAGAGTTTCCCTCCATTTAAACCCCTTTGCCCCTCTAAACCCCTTTTCTCTCTGGGGCACTGGGGTGCACATGAGAGGGACTGAAATGCACTGGGATGGGACTGGGAGTACTGAGATGGGACTGAGGGTACTGGGGTGGGACTAGGAGGCACTGGGATGTCTGGGAAGAGGAAATGAAAAGCAAGAGAAAGCTCCTCCCTGCACCCCACATTGCCCTGGGGCTGAAGACGTGGCTGTGATCACTCAGAGATTCAGGAGTGTCAACCCATCAATCTCCTGCTGCAGGATCAGTTTCAGCTCTTCTGGTGTAATTCACACATCAGGAACCTCAGCACACTGTGGGGAGAGATGTTCATGGAGCCTTGCAAGTGTTTGGGTTTTAATTAAAAGCACTGCAGAAAAAAAAATGTCACTTGTGCCACAGTAAGTGTTTGGGTTTTAATTAAAAGCACTACAGGAAAAAAATGTCACTTGTGCCGCAGCTGGGGAAACTTAAAAGGAAACCAATATCATAATAACTTCAGCAAGGGACCAACAGCACATCAGGAGTGATCCCAGAGACCTCCAACCTCCCACACTGCAGAGAAACACAGAGAACACTTTGATTGGCACTGGAAGGAAAGCACAGCTTCATTCTCATCCCTCCATTCCCTTGGAATGAGGCACAGTAATAAAACCCTGCAAGAAATTCTCATTTCCTCCTTTGCACATGGAGAAACTTCTCCTTGGATGTTCTCCTGTGTATTCAAACCAGGGAGATGTGCAGAGACTAAGGAATAGGTTTCTCCTTTCCAAAATTAAATTAAAGCCTCTAAACACACCAATTGCCCATTAAAGCTCTCTGCCTACAGCACTCCCAGGGCCAGTGCTCCCAGCCTGGCTGTGTGGGCAGATCCCATTTCTCCAAGGGCACCTGGCAGCTCCAAGAGCCACCACAACCTCACGGCGGTTCCCAGTTAGGCTTTTGTAGGAGCTTTGCTGTTGTTGTGTCCATTGCAAGTTCTTCTAACTGCACAACCATCAAGTCCAACCATTGGCCAATACCACTATGCCAACCAAACCATGTCCCCAAATTCCACATCTACTCACTTTTGAACACTCCTGGGATGATGACTCCACCACTGCCCTGGGCAGCTGTGCCAGGGCTGGACAACTCTTTTAGGGAAGAAATTGTTCCTAATATGCAACCTAACTTGTCCTTGAGGTGGAACAGTAAAGGAAATGCCACCTCCACCCTGCCCATGAGATGTACCCCATGGCTGTATACCAGGATGGGAGATGGAGACTGAGGGGTGGGGAGAAGCTGCAGAGTGGGAAGAGGAGAGTTAGGGACTCTGTGCCTCATCCAGGCAAGCTCTGGAGAAGGTTCCCTGGGACCCCCATGGCCATTCCACCAGCAAGTCTTCAGGATCAACAAACAGTATTGCTGATGCCATGACATGGATTGATGGTGGTGGTGGGATCTGCCCAAGGTGGCTCAGTTAGAGCCAATCCCCAGTTTCCCAGCCCTACTGCAGAGCTATTCCCACTGGGCAGATCTCTCCTTGGTGCTCTCCTCTGTGGAGCACTGTACCTCTTCCTTGCTCTGGATCAGTCCCTGGGGTGAGGCTGTGGAAGATGAGTGCCTCATCCCTGGCTGTCCCTGTAGCTCTTCTCTTGCCATGGTGCCCAGCTTCCTCCACAGCACAGTCAGGTTCCCTGTGTGCTATGGCTTCTCCAGCTGCAGGTCCTTCACACGGCACTGGAGATGGTGCAGGAGCCCCAGGGACTCATGGCTGTGCCGTTGAAGCCCAGGGACAGTGCCCAGGGACAGGGAGGAGGTGAGACAGGGGTGCAGATGGTCACTTTGTCTCTGTGCATGAGAGGGAAAGGTCAGCCTGAGTTTGGAAAGTCCAGGAGGGTCCCACATGGAGGCCCCTGCCTCTTCTTTCTTGGCTGGTGGAGGAGACCAGCCATGGACATATGGGGCAGTTGCACCACATAGCTGGGCACACTGCTGCTTTCCATGTCTCCTGGGGAGACCTGATGCAGGTTTCACCAGACACAGCTGGTCACACAGCCTCTGGAGGTGAGCTGGGGGGTCCCTGCAGGTCTCTGAGACACCAACCCCTCTGAGACCCAACCCATATGAGACCCAACTCCTCTGAGACCCCAACTCAGAGCCTCAACCCCTCTGAGACCCAACCCGTATGAGACCCAGCTCCTCTGAGACCTCAGCCACTCTGAGGCCCCTTTGAGCCACCTGAACTCCCATCCTAGCCTTGCAAGGGCATGGGAGAACCTTGGAGCAGGACCTGCTGCATTCACCTGGGTCAGCTGCTCCCTCAGGGTTCCTGGAGCTGTTGCCTTCTCCATGCAGTGCTGCTGTGGCTGCTGCCTCTGCTCACCCTCCTGCACAGGGACAGAACACAGGTGGTCCCACTCACCATCAGCCCACATATGGGGCCTGCACGTGGCTGGAGAGGGTCCGACATCCCACCACCCTCACTCCAAGGTTTAGGCTCGAAGAATGAGGAATTCTGATTCCTCCAATTGCTGATGCCTGTCCTGGATTCCACCCACTTCTCAGACCCTCCTTCCACCCCCACATCACCTTCTTCCTCTGTCCAGCAGGTCCCAGGGCTCCCTCCACCCTCTGCCATTCCCTGAGGCGGCGCTGGATTTGCTCTCGGAGCCCACGCAGGGTGTTGAGGGCATGGCTGTAGAGCAGGGATGAGCTGGAGGAGACAGAGACAGAGGAAGAGCCAGCCCAGAAGCACCAAGTGACTCCTCACAGAGAGTGTGAGGTGCAGGAGCTCACGTCACCCACAGTGTGCAGCAGCCTCCTGCCAAATCATGGTCACCCTGTGATCTGTGCTGTGGGACAACTGCATAAGGGTCAACAAGGCTCAGTGCTGCTCCTGCACTGGGGACACAACAGCCCCATGCAGCTCCAGGCTGGGGGTGGAGTGGGAAGAGAGGTGTTGGTCACAAAGGACTTGGCAGTGCTGGTGGCAGCAGTTCAGTGTGAGCCAACAGTGTGCAGAGGTGGCCAAGGAGGCCAAAGGCATCTTGGCCTGGTTCAAGACCAGTGTGGCAGCAGGACTAGGGCTCCTCTCCCTGGGATCATCTAGGGACTAGGGATCATCTCCCTGGACTTGGCACTGGGGAGGTCACAGCTCAGTGCTGTGCTCAGGTTTGGGTCCCTCACAGCAAAAAGGCCGTTGAGGCTGTGGAGTAAGTCCAGCCAAGGGCAACGAGGGCAGGAAAGGGCTAGAGCACATGAGGAAGGGCTGAGGGAGTTGGGCTTGGTTAGCCTGGAGAAGAGGCTCAGGGCTGACATCATGGTTCAAGACAGTATCTCATTGCTTCCATTTAGTGTTGCCGTGGGCCACAGTCAGCTCAGCTAAAGCTGCTGTCTAGGCTCTAATCATTTGCATTGTAATTGTTCTAGTTCTGTGCCTCACTCCTCTTGCATTCCTCCCCATGCTGCTCTAACACAAATTCCATGCCTGCAATGAGAGGACTAGAGGGAATGGCCATAAGCTGAGCCAGGGCAGTCAGATGAGATGTTAGGATAAATGTTTCCCTGTGAGGGTGTTCAGGCACTGTAATAGGGAATTTCCAGGGAGGTGGTGGAGTCACCATCCCTGGAAGTGTTCGAGAGGCATCTGGACCTCGTGCTGGAGGATAAGGTTTAGGGGGGTCCAGCAGTGACAAGTTAATGG
>NW_008677913.1:0-7027 GCF_000695815.1 Acanthisitta chloris | reverse complement strand
GAGCCCTCCTACCTTCCAGCAGATCCATACTCCCTCCCCCCAACTTTTTTTCCTCTGCAAACTTGCTGATGGTGCGCTTCATTCCCTGATTTGTTTGGAGAGAGAATTTTGTCTTGCTCTTTATCCAAACAAATTCTCTTTCAACTTTCTCCCCCTTTTTAACACCCTTCTTTAAATCATGGATCAAACTGTACTTTGACAGTTGCCTTCACAAAATGCTCTGCCAAAGACAGCACAGAGCAGCCTGTGCAGCAGTGCCACTATTGATCTTTCTGGACATTAAGCTTGCTAATGCTGCTGTGAAATAGGTAAAATAGTACATTAATTTTATCGATGGGCAAATGCTTTCATTTGTTTTCCCCCTCCATTTTTCCAAGTAAGGCTGTGAGTCAATAAGTACTATTATCCATGGCTCTGGAGCCCATTAAATAAATGTATTTCCTGCACATGTGTGTAGGATCGTTATTTACGTCTAACCAGAACATCTGTAAGTGGCAACTACTTTGGAGATTATGTTATTGCACATGAATTCAAATTGCCTACTGCCTTGTCCAGAGGCTCCTCACGCCTCTGGATGACGCTTCACATGGCTGTGTGTGCAGGGGATGCCTGAATAACATCCATGTGGGATTCCTCCTGCCTGTTCCCATTCCTCCCAGCAGCTCTGGGCTGTCCTTGAGCAATGCTCCCCAGCCTGGCCAACAGCATCTCTCCAGGCACCTCTATGGAAACAAAAGTGCTGAGTTGAATGAGGAGAAACCTGAGTCTTTTCTTCACCATAGACATGGTGGCTGCCCCAATCCTGGCAGTGTTCAATCCAGGTTGGATAAGCCTTGAGCAACCTGATCTAGTGAGGAGGTGTTTCTACCCAGGGCAGGGGTTGGGACTGGATGATCTGTAAGGTCCATTCCAATCCCTAAATTCTGTGATTCTATGATTCTGCTCCTCTTGGATGCTCTCAGTGGAGTGTGACTGGGAAAGGGTCTCTCTTGGATGAACTCTTTGGGAGAGAAATGGCAACACATTTTCTTTGGATCAGGAAAGATTTGATTCTTTCTAGTCAAGCTGAAGTTCTCAAAAGCTTTTGGTTGAAGGTCAATGTCTTTTAGCAGTATTATTAGGCAGATCTTGACATTTTCATTCTCAGAAAACAAGGGGAATGAGGCAGAACTACCAGGTTTTGGTTTCCCTTTAGGTGGTGCCCTGCGTGGTGACATATTGGGTATTTCAGAGTTGAAATTTGAAGAGAACTCATTTGGCACTTGTACTATTTTTCCAAGGCCTGATGTTAATCAGCCAAATAACTGAAACCAACTCCTCCCAAGAATCCATCATAAAACCTAGTTTCTTACTCAAGATGTTTGCTTTCTGAGCTAGCTCCTTGGCCAACTTTCCAATGGAAGACTGCCCTTTTTTCCCATGGGAATGATTCCCTCAGCATAAGTGAACGCCCAAGTGAAATGAGGCATGTGTACCAGCATCTGTCACCAGCCTGCTCTTACTGCTTGACATGGTTTAAGGATGAAGGTAACCAGCAGAGACCCCTCAGCCTCTTGTGACAACCACATGAGAATTCCCTGGCATTGGGCTACCCAAGGCTCCTGGACTAGATGTGCCACTTAGTGCCATGGCCTAGTAACCACAATAGGGTTGGACTTGGTGGTCTTGGAGGTCTTTTCCAACCCAGCTGATTCTGTGATTCTATGAGGCTGAGTAGGAGGAACTGTGTGGACATTAGGTCATGGGGAAAAATCCAATGACAGCTCAGTGTCACAGCCTTTCTCCTGCTCCAGAATGAGATCCTGATCTCCTGTGCTCCATCAAGATGTGGGCAGCCCTACAATGAAGTGTGCATCAAATCAGGGAGCCTCACCCCACATTCCTGAGTACTGAGAGACCTCACCTGAGCATGGAAATGCATAATGACCCCTAGGAGACCATAAACTAGTAGAAATCAGAATGCCCCTTAAACTTCTGTGATTTAAATTTAGACTCAGTCTTGTCTTCTTAAAATCCTGGTTCTCACTGAAGCAGAAAGAGCAGCACCAGTGACTGAAATCTCTCCGAGTGAGAAGTTGCTTGTACATGACAAGTTTACATGAAAGTGAGTTGAATTCTCCTCTATCTCATGTCTCACTGTTAAAGCAAAGTCTTAATTTCTTATTGCAGTGTCTTTGTGGTGCCAACAGTATTTTAAGAGACAGAAATAACAAAGCTGAATCATCAGGTCATGGTTTGAGTTTCTAATCTCTGTTGGAGTTTTAGGGGCAGACACTTTTAAGTCAGACAATTAAGGAAACACTGGAGACAAGTAGAAAATGTGATGCTTTCAGGATGTCTAAAGGTAAAACAGATCAGCTGCTTATGAAGAACAGCCCCATTGACTTGATGCCTTCCCCTGAGATTGTTAGGACTGTTACAGACACTAATCAAACTGCCTCAGATTGCCCAGAGGAGCTGTGACTGTCCCATCCCTGGAAACATCCAAGGCCTTTGGGGTTTGGAGCACCTGATCTAGTGGAAGGTGTCCCTGCCCATGGCAGGGGGTGGAATGAGATGATCTGTAAGGTCCCTTCCCACCCAAACCATTCAGTGATTCCAAGACTGTGTTGTACCTCCAGGAACCTCCTTTAAAAAGCAAAGAGAAAGAAACTGAGAAGCAAAAATGTCTTCTCATCCACCAGGAACAGAACAGGATTTTTGAAGATCTCAGTCACGTAACTTCCCCCTTTGCTTTTAAGAAAGTCTGATGTGTTAAAGGTACATTTCTGATGCATTGGTTGGACATGAAGGCAGCAGACAGCTGGGATCAGGGCTGGCACCACAAGGCTGTCTGTGCTGCAGGGAAGGGACTTGAGAGAGAGATGAAGTTGTGTTCAGCCACAGAGGAAGTTTTGCTCTCCCAACCTTCGCCTTCCCATCCCATAAGGGGCATGAGGGGCTGGTGCCTGCTCATGGTGTGTAGTGTTCATTTGAAGTGGAGACATGCAGATAAGTCTTCACTCTTGATTAGTGAGAAAAGTGCTCGTTGCATTAGATCAAACTGTGCCCTCATTTGTGTCGGTGAGCCCCGCGGGGCGGCCCAGGCCTCGGAGGGTCACGCTGGTCTTTTGTCGCCTCCGGAGTGTATTGTGTAAATCTGGTGTTTACTGTCTGACTGTATCTTATTCAGGAATCAGTCAAGATAGATTTGTTTAACCAGGCCCAGTCAGGCTTTCACTACAGAGGGGCAACAACTCTGAAGTACCACAGCGTTTGTAGTCAGCGTTGAGACCGTTCACAGTACAGATTTTGCTTTCTGCAGAAGAGCCCCATGAGCTGCAGAACCAGAGGGCACAGCTCTTTATGGCTCCTGAAAACAGTCTCAAATTTTGTACATCTCATTGTCAGTGGATGGCAATGACATTCCCTCCCTCTACTCCTGACAAATTGGTAACACTATGGTTGGTAACGCTGAGCAGAAATGTGCTCTGTGCACCCTCTGGTACCTGAAATCTGTAGGTGGTTTTGAAAAGCTGGATAAAATGACTCCATTTAATTTCAATTGAAGTCAAATCTTTAGCAGGAGATTTGCTCATTTGACTTCTTCCAGTTATTTTGGACCTCTGTACCATATTGGCCCAACAAAGGTTTGAAATATGAAAAGTGAATGGTTAGAGGTTTTTGCTGATAAAACTCCCATTAAATTCATCCCCACCAGCATATTTTTCTTATGAGGGTTGGAGCAGTGCTGGCAACACATACTTTAGGGTTAAGGATTTGGCCAGAGGGCAGAGTGATTGTAGAACACAAAGGCTGCATGGTTTTCAATTAGACAAAAGGTGTAAAGCTAAACTTCATGCAGAGACCTTTGTTGCAAGCACACGTTTTCTGCTCCTACTTGGATACAAGTATGTATTTAGCCACATGGGTTATTAAATCCAACACACTTAATGGCTTTTTCCTCCCTTCCAGAGGTCTCCCCCACCACAGTATTTCTTAGTGGCATTTAGTTTTCTCTTCCTATTATAGCAACCACCTCAGAAGAGCAGTGTGAGGAGATCCCCACCAGCAGCAAACACGTGGATCTGGTACAAGAAATCACAACTAAAGGAATTCAATCTCTTCTCCCAGGCAACCAGCAGCAGGACAAGAGGGCACAGACTCAAGCTCTGCCAGGGGAGGCTTAGGTTGGATATTAGGAAGAGATTTTTTAGGGAGAGAGAATGATCAGACATTGGAATGTGCTGCCCAGGGAGGTGGTGGATTCACCATCCCTGGAGGTTTTCAAGCTGAGACTGAATGTGGCACTTAGTGCCATGGTCTGGTAACCACAGTGAGGTTCGACTTCATGATCTTGGAGGTCTTTTCCAACCCAATTGATTCTATGATTCTATGACTTGATCACAGCTAGGTTAGACTTGGTGATCTCAGAGGTCTTTTCCAACCTGATGGGTTCTATGATTGTGTAAAGCTTCCTTAGGGTTGTGTCAGGGTGCTGCCTGTCAAGTGTGGTTTTGGTAGCCAAACAAAAACCCCTTGTTCTTATTTGGGTGTTTATTATGGAACTTATTAGCAGAAATTTTCATCACTCCAGCCACTTTCTGACAGATTTGAACAGGAGTTTCCAGCCTTCCCTGAGGTCTGAGCTGATGTGCAGTAGAAATCCACAGAAATAATTTGTGTCTCTGTTGTTTGCTGCTTTGGGCCAAACCTAAAACATCTTCAGTTAATTCCAGTCATACTTAGAAGAGAATCAGTTTTGATTCTGTGGTCAACATTGCCTCCGTGTGCTGCCCCTGCCCAGCACAGTGCATCATCAGCTGAATGGGAGTGTAGAACATTCAACTCTTCTTCACGAAGCCAAAGTATACTTCATTCCTGTTGATGTAATTTCAAAATGATTTGATCTATTCTTTTTCTCCTAAGTGCTTCCTAATTTTGTGTCTAACCCTGTTGCATTTCAAAGGATCCCTTGGATATCTTCTGACAAGCTCCAACCATTCTCCTTTACTCTAAACCCTGAGTGCTTTTTCCAGAGGTTAACATGCACTAAGATTAAAATAAAGGAGAAAGATCTGCTAGAAGCACCAGTTCTCCATAAGGGAGAGCTTGGATTTGTTTAGTGAACACAGTGGTCACAAGAATAAGGATCAATTCCACTCCAGAGCTGTAGCAAGATTGTCTTAACTCTTTTCTCAGACTTTTCTTAGGACAGGGGTTCAAATGGGAAAATTTGGGATGGGTAAGTAAAAAAGATAAAGAAAGATCAATCTTGAGTTTTTGGAGGAGGCAAAAGGAGCAGAGCAGCAATCATTGTCTAAGGCCAACCCTGCTCAGTGTGTGTGTCCTTACTCTCCACACAGTCCTCTCCTCGCCGTCTGCTTTGCTGCGTCCTGTGGAGTCCCAGGAGTTGCCCTGCTGACTCTGGGAGTGAACCCTCTCACTGGAGCCTTGGGAGCCTTCAACATCTTCCTCTACACGTGCTGTTACACCCCCATGAAGAGAATGAGCATTGCCAACACGTGGGTGGGAGCTGTGGTCGGGGCCATCCCTCCCGTCATGGGCTGGACTGCGGCTACTGGGAGTCTGGATGCTGGTGAGTGTGAAGCCATCAGGGTCTGCTAACAAAAACCACTCAAAAGGCAGTAAACTTTGTTCTTTATGCTTATTGACCTGACCATGCCAGGTTGGACGAAGCTTGGAGCAACCTTATCTAGTGGAAGGTGTCCCTGCCCATGGCAGAGTTGAAACGAGAAGAGCTTTAGGTTGCCTTCCAACCCAAACCTGGTCTTGTGATGGTGCTTTAAAAGCAAATATATTCTGCTGACTTTCTCCTCATGGGGCATTTCAGGGCAAACCTGAGCTGATAAAGCAGCAAGTCCTATTGAATACATGTTTAAACCATCTTAAAAAAGAATCTAGAAGGAAAATTACATCTTTGGTGTTCACCTGGAAGAAAATGTTACATAATTTCAGGATTAAAAACATATCCAGTAAGATCCAACATACAAGGAACTTTCAGCTGGAAAATTCCCAGATGTGATTATTACTGTCTTTCCACGTGCCAGAAAATATCTTGGGAAGATTAATTTATTGGTGTATTTCTTAATTACCCATTGCTAAACTCCAAGTTATAAATGTTCCTTCCCTCCTCCTTGAAAAGCAAACGAAGATTTCTATTTTCGTAACTGTGAACCATTTTTACATCCCTTGTAAAACACTGATCTCTTCAGCAGCTCAACTCTGACACAATCAGGGCTTGTTTTTCCTGCCAGCTAGAAACTTTAGAATCAAAGTGGCTCCACAAACTTGGAGTCTGAAGAAACTTAATGAAGTACAATTAATAGGTCTGTTAAGAATTGTTTTAGCACACACTCATCCCACAGTGGGACATAGTTAAGGCTTGAATAATACTTTCAACAAGAAGGCTTTTAACCAGAAATGATCAGAATTTGTGCAAAATCTGTTCTTTGTGCACCTCCTAATAAAAGTCAGTCTGAATTAGCTTTGTGTCTGCATGTTCCCATACAGATCTAACCCAGAGCTGGGATGAAAGGTGGTGTGGAAGGTTTTTTTCCAACATGTGTACAAATTCTGTACAAACATTTGCTTCTCTGAAAGTTTATATTTAGACCTATAAACGGGCGGTAAGAGTATGTATAGTGTCTCGTGTTAAGGAGTGTATGACTGACATCATTTGCAGCTCTGCACTTCTAAAGAGAAGAGGAACATGACAAGGAAGACATTGAGGTGCTGGAGTGTGTCCAGAGGAGGGGATGGAGCTTAGGAAGGAGCTGGAACACAAGGAGTGGCTGAGGAGCTGCAGGGACTCAGCCTGGAGAAAAGGAGGCTCAAGGCGATCTTCTCACTCTCTACAACTCCCTGACAGGAGGTTGGAGCCAGGTGAGGGTCAAGCTCTGCTTCCAGGGAGCAAGAGACAGGACCAGGGGAAATGACTTGAAGTTGTACCAGGGGAGGTTTAGACTAGATAGGTGCTTCAGTTTGCTGTTACAGCATCAATTTGGAGTGGGGACAGTGGGCTTTA
>NW_008677912.1:0-590 GCF_000695815.1 Acanthisitta chloris | reverse complement strand
GGGGGTGAAAAGCTGGGGAAAATCATCATCCCCTGTTCTCCCCACGGGCTGGGTGGGATTATTGATGAGTTCCCAGAGGTGGCGCCCGAGGTAGGGGCAGGAAAACAACACTGAACGCACATCCCAAATAACCTTCAAGGCACTTGATATTATAATTTCATAAACTGTTATCACACAGTACAGGAACAAAACAACCCTGATCCCTCTCCCTGCTTTGAAATAAAACACTGAGCACATGGTTCATATACAGGAGTATATACAGGGTTAGGTACCACAACCATATGAACAGACAAAGTAGCATTGTGACCTGTGGCTCTGGACCTAATACAACAAATGTCTAGATCAGATTTGTTTCCAATCTGCCTTGGTCAGGTGTGTTGTTATCTCAAACTTTTGTGCCCCATGTTGGGCACCAAAATAAGGCTGTCATAGTTTGGGAATAGTATTCCCCAATTTAGTGTTTCCCACTGAAACACCCCAGACCATGAGCCACTTGCTAACTCCCCAACCCCTCCCCCCCATCGTGGGATGATGAGGAGAGTTGGGGCACAAAAGGTGAAGATCACAGGTTGAGATAGGAACAACAGTGC
>NW_008677911.1:7010-7308 GCF_000695815.1 Acanthisitta chloris | reverse complement strand
TGCACGGGGCTGAACTGGGATGTGCTGCGCTGGGCTGGGCTGGACGGGGCTGAACTGGGAGGTACTGCGCTGGGCTGGGCTAGACAGGGCTGGGATGTACTGGGCTGAGCTGGGCTGAACTTGTCTGTACAGGTCTGAACTTAGCTGCACTGGGATGTACTGGGCTGTACCGGGCTGTACCGAGGTATGGAGGACTCAGCTGGAACATGGGTGGGCTATACTGGGCTAAACTGGGCTATCCTGCCCTGAGCTGGGCTCTACTGGACTATGGAGGATTCAGTTGGGATGTGGGTGGGCC
>NW_008677911.1:0-6984 GCF_000695815.1 Acanthisitta chloris | reverse complement strand
CAGTTGGGACGTGGGTGGGCCGAACTGGGCTGTACTGGGCTATGGAGGACTTGACTGGGATGCATCTTGTACCAGGCTGTACTGGGACAGACAGGATGGTGCTGTACCATATTAGGCTGTACAGCACTGTACTTCAGCTGTATAGGACTGTACAACACCACATGGAGCCATACAGGTCTGTACAGGGAAATGTTGGGCCACACTGGACTATACAGGACTGTAACACACTACACTGGACTCTACAGGGCCATACAGGGCTGTACTTGGCCATATGGAGCTGTACAGGGCTGTATTGACCTATACTGGGTTATATGGGGCTGCACTGGGCTATACTGAGCTGTATTGAGACATACAGGGCTGTACTGGGTCATGCTGAGCTGTACTTGTCCATATGGAGCTATACAGGACTGTATTGAGCCACACTGGGCCATATGGGGCTGTACTTGGCTGCACTGTGCTGTTCTGGGCTGTACTGAGCCATACAGGGCTGTACAGGGCCCTATGGAGCTGTACATGGCTGTACTGGGTCATACTGTGCCCATACTGGGCTGTACAGGGCTGCACTGTGCTTTTCTGAGCCATACAGGTCTGTACTACACTGTACTGCACCATACTGGGGTGTACAGGGCTGAACTGGGCCATACTGGATAGTACAGGGGCTGTCCCCACCAGCTCCCTCCCAGCACCACACTCATCTTCCCCAGCCTTGGGTGGCTCAGGGTTGAAGCCAGTACCTTGTACACATTCCCAGCACCCACCCTGGTGCCAGGACACTGGGAAGGTGTGGGGGGAACTGGGGTATCCCCACACACACTGGTGGGGAAGGTGGCACTGTAACTCCATCAGTGTTGCCACCTTAGACTGGTTTCCAAAACTAGGAGGGGGAGGCACAACCTTTGGGATGCCCCAGAGGCTTTGGCAGGCTGTGGGAGGGGTGACTGGGAGGTACTGGGAGGTACTGGGAGGTGTTGTTGTCCCAGAACATCAGTCTCCCCAGCCTACCTGCACTCACTTCCCAGTGATTTTCCAATCCCCCCCATTCTATAGGGGCTTTCCCAAAAGCTCCATCTCTCTCTCACCCAGCAGCCACATCCCCAGTGGGACTGGGGGGGATCCCCCCTGTCCCTGCCACCCCCCAGTCCACCATGGGATGGAGAAATTGGAGCTCCAGTCTAGCAGTACTTGAATTTATTAGTAAACTGTTCTTTGGTAAATGATAAAAACTCAAGAAGAGACCAAAAAAATGAAAACAACATTCCCCCCACCCCCAAAAAAATCATGTAATTAGACAAACCAGGCAGATGGCTAAAAAAAAATAAGAGTTTCCCCCCCCCAAAATGAGATTTTAGCAAACTACAGCAAACCCAAGAGCTGTTGGGGGAGCACTGCAGTGATGGGGGCTCCCCTGTTGTGCTTGTTTTGGGGGAGGAGGAGCGTGGGGTGTGTGTATGAGAGGGTTCTACATGGGGGGCTCATTGCAGAGCACCATCTCCAGTTCCTTGCGGTAGAGTTTGCCCCCGTCAGAGAGGTTCATGATGCTCTTCCTGTAGTTGGTGAGCTGCTGGATGTTCATCTCCTGCAAGGCATGAGGGGCAGTAGGGGTGGGCACCCAATTCCTCCCTGGGGAACACCCCCAGGCTGGGATTACACACCTCCCAGCTCTAGTGCAGACACCCATGAGGATGCAGGGTCAGTACCTGGTCCCCACAGAGCATGGACACAGAGGGTGGCAGATGCTGCTGGGAGAGGGGAGGAGGAACTGGGAGGTTCGGGGGGGGCACCTAGGCTTTGTCCCCACTTACTTTCTTATTCTTCTCATACAGGTCTTTCAAAAGTGCATCCAGCTCATTCTCATCAATGAAGCCATTTCCATCCTGGATAATGAAGGAGGGACATCAGCAGCAGGAAGGACACACACCCCACAATTCCCCCTTGGGCATGGGTGTGGGAGGCACCCCCAGACCCTCACACAGCACAGCCAGGGGTAAACTCAGTGATCACACCCCAAACCAGAGCAGGGAATTGATGCAACCAAAACCAAGTGATTTGGGATTCTTTTTCTGCCAAGTTACATTTATTTGGGATGGTTTCCTGGGAGCTAGCTCCTACCTTGTCATAGAAGGTGAAGATGGCATTGAACTCCTCTGAAGACAGCTTCATCCCCTGGGAAGTGGAAAGGGACACCAGGGCATGAGGGAGGGGATGGAGGCACAAGCAATGGGAATGGGTTGTTGCTGTTGTTGTTATTATTTTACCTGAAACTTCAGAAGGAAGTTTTCTTGCACAGGCAAAAGTCTGAAAAACAAGAAGGGCAGGGAAGAGCAGGAAGTAGCCAGGAAAAAGGTTTTTTAAACCACAATGACTTTTTGCTCAGAAACATGAGCAAATTAAAGAGGAACATAGTTTTCCTTGGAAGCTGGAGCAGACTCTTCTTACACCTGCATGTTTCAGGTGTTTTTCCCTCCCCACTGCTTCCTTCTCACCGCCCGTGGCCTTACCGGGACATCTCGGAGAGGCCCAGCTTCCCGTCGCCGTTCATGTCGAACATCCGCAGCTGAGGAGACACAAGCAGCACCTGGTCACCCATCACGTCCTCCTCCCCTCCATCCCATATTCCATGGAGTGGGGATACCCCCAGGGAGGGGAGCCACAGCCCCCCAGGTCCCACTTACAATGGTCTGTGTGTACTCCTGCAGCTTGGGCTCATCGTAGGGCCGGTTCGCCTTCTTCAGCAGGTCCGACAAGAAGCCCTGGGAGGAGAGGGCTTTGCTGGCTGTCCCCATCCCTGGCTGTCCCAGTGGGGCTGTCCCACTGGTGGGGACCCAGCTCAGCCCAGCCCCTGCCCACAGCCCACCTTCAGCTCGTTGGCTTCGATGTAGCCGCTGCGGTCCGTGTCGTACCTGCGCCAAGCCTGCGAAGGGACCACCATGAACCTCAACTTGGGCTTGTGGCCCCCATTTCCCTCCCAACACGTGTGTGCCCCCATAACCCTCCCTGGCGTGTCCCCCACCACCCTAACAGACACAGGGTCATCTCATGGCTCCCATCTTGGCTCGTGGTGGCCTCACCGGTGCCACATGCTCTCCCTTGGGGCTGGATGCTTTTGTTCAGCCCCATGCCAAGAGTTCAAGCACTATTATCCTCATGCCAATATGCAAGGTCAGGCTTTAATATTTAATAATATTTAATTGCATCCCCCAATTAAACAATAGTGCCTGCTCACTCCCCCCACTCTGCCACAGGACACTCTCCTTTCAGCCATTGTCTCCACCTGGGGTGCATTCCAAGCACAAGCTCCACCATCCCCAGGCTGCTGCACACTCCCCATCCACAATTTATCTCCCACCTGCATAGGAGACTTTGGCACAGCAAGGTTGTAGGGTGACCCACAGCAGTGTTGGCTGCTTCAGCACATCTCTTGGGCACCAAGGACCAACCATGATGGGGAATTTACAGACCAGCCCCAAATCCCTGCAGCTCACCTCGTCTGGAGGCTGGGATGAGCTCCCCAGTTGCCCTGAGAGGGGCCCAAGGGGTGCTGAGGACTGGGAAAACTCATCACACTCCCATTCTCCCCAGCAGAGTTAATGCCAAAAGCTTGGGGAAGACCAGGGAGGTTTGGGCAAATGTAGCTCCCAGTTGTCTTTCTGCGGTGGAGCTGGTCACTGAGGACCAAATCCCATGGGGAGTCCCAGCACAGCCTGTCCCACTCACCTCCATAAACTCCGAGCTGGAGCCCACATGTTGGCGGAAACACAGCAGGAAATTCTCCTCAGTGGGCAGGATCTGGGCCAGCTGTGGGGAACACGAGCATCACGGGGGGACACAAAGATCAGGAGAAACATGAGCACCCCGGGGGTCATTAGATCCAGCACCACTCACCTCTGCCATCTCAATTTTGCCGTCTGAATTTTTGTCATACTTGTGCATGAACTCCTTCATCTTCTCACCCAAGTTGTCTTTCTTTAAATCCTGCCAGCAAGGAATGAAGGTATGGGAGCATTTCCCCCCCTCCCTGTGCTGGTGTCCCCCCACTTCCCTCCCAGAGGAGCCCTGGTCCCACTCATCAGTGCCATTTCCAGAGGAGATGGGGCTGACATGAGCTTGAATCTTTGGGCAGGAGAGAATGGGGGAAGGAGGGAGCAAAACCAGGAGATGCCCTTACCACACCAGCACCCTTCCTTGCACTTTCCAGCTCCTGGAAGAAGTGTTCCAGCTCTTTGCCTTCAATGTAGCCATTTCCTGGTGAAGGAAAAAGATGAAGTAAGACCTCCCCAGGCAGGAGGAGAGGGATGGATGCTCACGGTGGGATACAGCACTGGTCCTGCTCTGCACCAGGACACGGCTCCAAGGTGACTGTGCCAACCATTGCCAATGCTGAGTGTTATACAAATTGGTGATGCCCGAATTTACAGAGGTGACACATAGCCCTTAATTTGTCCCCTACATCCACTTGTAGAGTACAGGGGACTTTGTCCCTATCCCAGTCTTTGCTGCATTTTCTGCATCTGATGCTTCAACTGAGTCATTTAAACAAATCTCCTCATCCTGTCTGAGCATCTCCCAGCCAGGACTGTCTCCTTTCAACCCCCTGTGGGGGCCATGAGGGCAAAGCAAATGGGGAGCAGAGACAAGGCACTTGGCACAGCATCCCCCCCACGGGGGGCGGGATCAGCCCCAGGAAGGGATCAGCCCAGTACTGATCTCCGAGGTGGCTGGGAGCTCCGGGAGCTCCCTGTCCTGTGTATCCTGTACCCCTCGCTGCCTATATCTGTGCTGAGATGTAGTTCCTCCAGAGCCTGGGGAATATGCAGCCCTGCCCTGCCTGTGGGATGCTTGGTGTGAGGATGGCTCAGCCAGGGCTCAGCCACACATGGCTCGCACAGTGCTGGCCCTCAGCGGCTTTGGGGGTGCCTGGTGTGCCTCAAAGCAGCAGGGTCGGGGACAGCAGTGCAGACACCGGCTCCGTTCTGCTGCCAGGCAAGGTGTCACCTCCCTGCCTGAAATCCTTCATCCCACTAACATCTGGGCACAGCTGGGGGATGCTGCCCTTTCCTGTGGAGTGCCTGACCAAGGGATAGCCAAGGCTTTTCCTTGTGGGCATTCCTCCCAAAACTGCTCCGCATTTCAGTCTCTGGAGGCTTGGTCCACAGCACCTGCCTTTGGCATCAGCACGTTGGGGTCCCCAGCAGCATCTTCTTCCCACTGCAACACAGCAACTGGGAATAACCCATCCACATCCTGGCTTGAAGCACCTGGGGAAGTCCCAGGGAACCTTCCTCTTTGGTGACCACATCCCAGCAGATGAGCAGCATCAAGGGCTTGGGTGATATTGGAGTGCTGGTATGAGCCTCTGAGGTGTTTAGCTTTCCACTGCTCTTGCTGGGGCTTTCCTTTTGCGAGTGCAGGAGAACTCCTTTGAATTCGGTTGGGAAAAAATTAGCAAGAGTTTTGAGCTGGGAAAGAGAATGAGGCCAAGAAAAGCTGTGGCTGGTAGCTTGGCTTCCTTTGGGCAGCAGCTTGGACAGGTCTGATCCATGTCCGCAGGGCAGCGGGGTGTGGAGTGTCATGGAAAATCCCCTCTGGAGAGCCACGGCCAGTCCATGTGGCTGCACCTCAGAGCCTCGGGGCAGTTGTGGCCAGCAAAGTGAGGACATCAAAGACATCCAGGAGGACACGAGGAGCCTTGAGGGGAAGCGGCTCAAGGGATGGAAGCCCCATCGGAGGGTTTTAAGTGCAGGGATGAACTTGGGTGAGGCAATCTCATCCACAGCGGAATGGACCCCAGGTCCCTCCATTGGCAGAGGGAAGTGGCTGGAGCTCTTGGAGCTCCCACTCGGTGTGGCTGAGCATTGTCCTTGTCAAGGCCACCTTCTTCCCCAACAGGAGTCCCTCCTCTCCTGGGCACCGCTGTGCCGCAGCCCGACAGCCTTGCCCTGCCTGGGGGCCACGGGCCAAGCTGGATCCGTGCCTGCCGCTGTGTTTTGGAGATGACAGAGCACATCCAAGGGCGCAGCAGGACATGCTGCAGGGAAGCAGCTGGACACCCACATCAGGAGCTGCCCACTCCCACTGGGATGCCTCTGTCCCACCTTCCCCAGCCCCTCGGTGGCCACTCCAGTGCCAGCTCCAGCGGTGACAGGGACAGCTGTGCCCGTGTCCCCAGCACTGCGGGTCTGCAGGGAGGACCATGACAGTGTGGCCAGGAGCAAGCTGAGCTCCAGCAGCGCAGCCAGTGAGGCTGCATGACGCAGTTCCCAGGAGGGTTTTGATCCCCAAACCTCCCTGCAGGAACAGGAGACTCAGCAAAGGGCAGGAGCTTTCCCCCGGGCTGCTCATCCCAGTAGGCTGAGCCTCCTTCACAGCACCGCAGTACTCAAACTATTTTCCCACAAAAAAGATGCTGCTTTTTGCATTTCCCCCCCAATTTTAGGGGCTGGCAGTGGTGGGAACAGGGGTGTCATGCCCAGCTGTGACTCCGTGGGAAGGTGATATCCCTGTAGTGGACATGGTCCTTGCCACAGCATCCCTGGGGAGAGGTTTTGCAGGGCTAGGGAGCAGGTGGGGAGGGACTGAGCACTCCAGAGATGGAGGGGCCGTTGCTCAGCCGGCTCCGGGCGCGGGACACCTCCTCTATCACCCCTGGCAAGGGAGTGGCCGCAGGGCCAAGCTGGTGGCAGCACTATCCCCCCCTCCCCACTCCTCTCCGGCTGCCAAAGATGGGGCACCACTGATGCGGGGGATGAAGGGAGCCGAGGGTGGTCACTGGGCAGGGAAGGGGCACTCCGGGAAGGGCAGGACTCCCCGGGCAGCACCCGGAGGTGACACCAGCCCTGAAGTGCCACCCCAGCTCTCAGGGCACCCCAGGGACGTGCCAAGGAGACCCGGGGAACTCCGCGCTCAGCGTCCTACGGGCTGGGAGCTCCCGGTGGGGTCCGGCTCTGGGACTCCCCATCCTTTCCCGACGGGAAGGTCCTGGGGGAC
>NW_008677910.1:4115-5792 GCF_000695815.1 Acanthisitta chloris | reverse complement strand
AAAATAAATAATTTATAAAATGAAAGCATATAAATGCAATAAATACTTGCTTCAGCTAGGGGTACACTATCCTTTCTCTGCAAATCTCAAAATGCAAGTTCTTAATGTAATGCACCATATTAAAACTATTTCATAAAAATGTGAAATAATGTTTGTAATCACTGAAGAATATGTCCCTTAATGCACCTGCATCTAGGGATTATGAAGATATGTATATTTTTCAATTTGTATTGTGTTAAAAAGAGTTGTTTCTGGAGTTCCTTACTAGTCATAACTTGAATCTTTATGGCTCAAGAAATTTTTTCATTCCTTTCTGCCTTTATTCACTGTAAGTTATCTAAGTCATGGTAACTTTCCAACATTTCTAATGATGAATGTGTTCTGTGAATAGATCTTCAGCCCCTGGTGCTTTTCGTGACACCCAAATGTCCTAGACCTTAACTATCAGTCAGGCTGTACCTCTGCTTTCCTCAGAGTTGTTTCAGTGCGATTTTTGTGATGTATGACACTAAAAAGATATGTGCAATAAGTTATCACTAGCCCATTGAAGGTATTTTATACTGCATATTGACTAAATTACTTCACATAGTACAATTCTGTAAGGCACTGAACAATCCCATGAACCATTTTAATCATGAGTTTTAATGGTACTGGCCACCAAGGATATAGGTGAACATATTAATATATCCTTCTCTGCTTTTAAAAACATGGAGCCTTTATGAGAATATTTACAGATCATTTACTTGATTTTAAAATTTGGCAGCTGTGTTTTAGTATTTCAGACATTGGGTCTTTGGAAGAGGATATTCCCCTCTGTCCTGATCTGCAAAAGCAGTCTCTCACATCCTCCAAATACATAGATTTGTTCCCATAATATACTGGCCATCCCTAACCTCCTCATCTTTGGGTAATCAGACAGCACCAACACCTGCCTTTCTGTGGAACCAGAACTTCCTTGTGCTGCTGCCTAAATTTGCTTTCCCAAAATGGTATCGAGCTGAAAGTGGGATTTTTTTTGAGGACACTTCTTATTAAATATTCTTGAAAATTTTATAGAAATAATTGCTGTTTAACATAACTTTTAGTTTTTCTGCAGTTTGTTTTCCAAAAATAAAAACATCTTCCAGGGGAAAAGCAGGATCTTCCATGAAAGAACACTTTAATGTTTCAGCTGCATTATAGAGACAACTAACAGATATTGCACATTGGCTAGTAATGTCTACATGGAGAATTAGCTACTTCAGATGAAGACGTTATATACTTGAATACCTCTAGAAATAAATTCAACCAAACTTTCAAATAATAATTTGTGTGATTTCTTTTTTCTTTCATTTTTGTTGCAACATTAAGTTCAAGGGGTCAGTACTTCTTGCAATAAATATAATTTAGTTCCTCTAGTTGCACTGATATTGTGCAACTTCCACCCACACATCAGGTATTAGGAGACTAAGGACAGAAACCTCTGCTGCGGAGGAAGAGAGCTTCACTTCAGCATACCAAAAGACATGCTGGTAACCAATACTGGAAACACCTCCTGGCATGAGCTCCTTTGTTAAAGAAACCATTTATGTTGATATATCTCTGCAAGCCAAAATTGGTATGACTATTAATGATCAAATTTATTATGATATTTTAAAGAAAATACCTGTGATCCTGAAAATATTTGTGCTTCATTTA
>NW_008677910.1:0-4036 GCF_000695815.1 Acanthisitta chloris | reverse complement strand
CACACACACACACACACACACACACACACTCATACACACATACGCACACACACATACACACACACTACATGAACACAGTCCTTAATGCTGCATTTTTGATCTATATATGTGCTGGTTTAAAAGGTCACAAAAATAGCATTTTACAAATGGTTGATGAAAACATATCCCATGAAGTAGCATTTCTAAAAATCCTGGTGCTTTGATGTAAGCTTCCAGTATTTTTGTTTAATTGTATATGATTTGTATAAGAAGTAAAATAAGCAACAAAGACTGGACAAAGAGAGGAAAAAACCTACTTGTCTGTATAACACCACATAATTGTTCCTCAGTATTTCACATTTAGGCAGCTTAACTGCTAGATGATTATTCATCTGAATAAACTTTGTCTAGAAATATGACCTTAGAATAAAATCTGTATTTCTGAAGGCCAAATCTACCTTGTCAATCTAACATTTCATAGTAAGTTCTCCTCTCACAGAGGGAATGAAATTATACTTCCACTACATGTTCACTGCCTGGCAGAAAGCACAGAAGCATTAAATAATTGAATTACCTTCAAGTACATGTGACAAGTAGACCACCACCTAAGTGCTGGAGGATAGGGAGTATTTAGCTGTTCAAGTCCACCTAAAGCTGGTAGAAAGGAAATTATCCTCTGAAACAAGGCCAACAAGTAAGACATATCTGCCATTTATTACTCAGTAAAAAAAGAAAAGTATTTTCAACTGCAAAATGGCAGTAAAGCACCTGATGCAGCAAAGGACAGTTACTCCTACTTTGATTAGCATCTTGTGAGCTGTTCATACGCCTTTAAGGTCTAAAGTAAATGTTCACTGAAGAATGGTTTACATGTGTTTGCCACAAACAACCTGCGACTTTTAAACATCTGGCATCTGCTCAGGATCACACAGGAACTGAGTCTATTTTCTTCACATTTAAAAGTATTATTCTGGGAATAAAAAAGCCAAATGAAAACTGAAGAGTGTCAATTCAGAATTCTGATAAAAATCCTTTGTAAAACAACAACTAAGGCCCTACATTGAGTAAAGAATTAAATGTGAACCATAGGAAAAAGAGAAAGCCTGTTTGTATTTTAAATTATCTGCTGAAGCCAGTTTTTGTAAGAAAAAATTTAATAATAACTTATTTTTTAAGTTTTATCATCATAAGGCTTAGGTTCTGTCAGTCTTTCTCCTGTTGAATATTACTTTGTTTACAGATGCCTTGGTGGAATCAAACAAGTTTTGTGAAGGCAATTATTTTGCGTACGAGCCTGGATTAATGGGTTGCCATAGAGCAGATATGGATCTTGGGGAAGCCTTATTCTGGTGACTGGTTACACAGGGTGCATGCTGTCCTGGATCATACAGTTTGGCATTTGATGTGCATTAAACAAGGATACATAACCAAGTTAAAGATTATACGAGTGTGAAGTTTTCATACTGGACTTGTCTAGGCTGCAGGAGGGCTGGCAATGTCATATAAACATAAAGAGAGGACAGTATATTTGAGTATAGCAGACAGGTGCTTTACATCCTGAGGCTACAGTTCTTTGATTAAGATGCAGTCGGCTTTAAACTATTACCAGATTACAGTTGCAGTAAGTTTATCTAAAAGATCCAATTTGTGTAACTATGAATCTGTACCCTAACTTCAGCTCTTGGATTGTATACACTGCAAATCCATGAACTTGTACTGTCATTGAAGTTTGTGTCTATGTTACCCAGAGAAACAGGAATATGACTGAAATGGGGGCTTAAGTTTGAACTAATATTCTTAAGGAATTAGAGACATAGTACTGGTGTCCTTTCTATGAGTCCTTACTGGGTGATCAAAGCTTTTTCTGCATTGCACCACACTATGCTGCCATGTCTTTGTAGTGCTCTTCAAAACCTAATGCAGTCTAAGATCAATACTTCTGGTTGTTATGCCTGTTCTCCATGACTATTAGGAGGAAGGTTATTTGATATAAAACACACTTTAGAATTTGTAAAGCAAGAAGGCATGTTCAGATGCCCCAACAGGCACCTCTCCATTGAGTACTTGTAACTGAGATTAGCATTTACAGAATAGTCCAACTGCCCAATATCAGAACAAGATTTTGAAGATTGTCTGCTCTAAAATGAGGGACTGTATTATTCTACCAATTAAAAGTATGGCAAATTTCCAGAGATCCCAAAGGTTCATGATAACAAAATTGCAAACAAGAACAAAGAAATCAAGGCACCAGGAAAATGTTTTCTGCTGACCTGATTTTATTTAAGGAGAGACTGGATGTGGCACAGTGCCATGGTCTAGTTGACATGGTTGTGCTAGGTCATAGGCTGGACTTGATGATCTCAGAGGTCTTTTTCAGCATGATTGATTATGTGATACTGTGATATGCAGTCCTCTTCTGTGTTTAAACCTGGAAGGGTCCCATGGAAGTGGACCTCTTCCACAGCCCTGTAGGCAAATGCCATGCTCATATTTTGTGTAACTGCTTCATGGGACAGAGGAGCATAGCAGTTACATTAAAAGGCCTGATGCAGTATACTCTGGCTGTGGAATTTAGAACAAGCAATACATCTGAATGCTTTTAAGGACAAGGATCAACACTACAAGGGAAACCTTCTCCCTTTTCCTGCTCCAGGGCCACATGGGAACAAAAGTAAATGTGATGGAATGCATATGAATGCAGAAGACTTGTAGGAGATGCACAGAGACCAGGAGAATGGAATATGTGCAAGACAACAGTCACAAAATGTTATAGAATGATCAACAGAGGACCACACAAGTGAAGTTTGAGCACCTACTCCACCATATTGCTAGCTCATGTGATGGAAAAGACTAGTAAGGACTGTGGAAGAGGATGGACAGCAAAAAGTAGTAACAGGGACATATAGGAGAAGGACTGAATGAGTAAGGAGATTGTGGATAGGAATTAGGTTTTAAGATCCGGAGAAATGTTGATGTATTTGACCTGTAGTGTTCTTGTAATAGTAGGGTCAGGCTTGATGGCTGGCAATTTTGCAGGCAGTAAAAATGAGTGTTGCTCTTACCTGTTCAGCCCAGCCTTTTTCCCCTGAGCACTGTGTGGTGGTGCACTCCCCACCTCCCCTCCACCTCTTGGGCTACACTATGATCTTTAAACAACCTTATAACAGTAGTTCACAACACACTGTGAATTGTTCAAAGACCTCTGCCTGGCCATTACCCACCATAGCACACAGTCCTAAGCAGCCTCCAAGGGGCAAGGTCCAGTTCTAGGATTTGTGATGTTTGACATTGTCCTTCAAAGGACCTAAGGATTGACAGCAAGAGGTATGATAGAAAAAAGAGGCCAGACTCTCAGGCAGGGGTAGAGATTAAAGTGTAAATGCCTCAGAGGAGATTTGACAGCAGCTGCAGATATAATGAACAAATAGCCAGGCCAGTTTGGATTTTCTGGGACTTTGTAAGCAAATTTCTTGCTTACGGTATGCCAGAGGGTTATGGAATATGCCCAGTATGAGCAAGTTGGATAAAGCATGTATAGGCTGTATGGGTGCAGCTCAGAAGAACACAGCAAGTTTACTTTGAGAGGGAGAAATTAGCATTTGGACCTGAACTAATTGTACTTGACATTATAAAAGATATCATATCTTGTGAAAAATTTTACAAATGAAAGTCCCTAAACTGTTTAATTAACCACATATGTATATGTACGTAGTTTCTAAAAAGTAACATCTTTATATCCACAGGGCATAACACTTGAAAACTTTATTTGGTGGTAAAAATACTCTTGAAAATTGTTGCAATTTCTGAATGAAAGTTTCAGAATTGTCTTGATTTGTTATTAAAGATAGAAATTTGAACCTTTTTAAAAATTTCCTCTAATTACATGAGTTAAATTATGAAGGTGGCTTATTTGTGTTTATTAATTATGGAAGTAATAATTCCATTCTCTTTGAATCTCATCAGGAATAATAAGATATGCTGCTACATACAAAATATTTATTTTATAGAAATACCATGTATGTAATATATATTTTATGTAATATATCTAATCTTATAT
>NW_008677909.1:0-531 GCF_000695815.1 Acanthisitta chloris | reverse complement strand
TTGCAGATTGAAGTATCCAGCCTCTCAGAAGTAATTTTACAAAACTGAATGACCCTGGACATAGTATTCGTTTCCCAGGGTGGAGCATCTACTGTGATTAATATTAGCTGCTGCATGTACATAGATTAAACTGGTAGAATAGATACCAACATTAAAAACATATGGGAAAGGATTAAGATACTGCATGCAATTAGTCAAGATGATAGTTCTTGTGGACTTGAAAAATTGTGTAACAAATTGACTGGATGGCTTCCTAACTTGCAGTGGCTGAAACAATTGCTTGTGGGTTTGCAGGCGCTGAAACAATTGCTTGTGGGTTTGGTTGTAATCATCAGATTATTGATGCTGTTATGTGTGGGTTTTATTCGTTTTGTTTGCTGTTGCATGCAATCAACTAACACATACGAAGATTGGAAACGAAATGAGCTGCAACATGCCTTATAAACAGGCGAATACTTCCAACAAACTTTGAATAAAGGCACTTTGTTGTAAGTAAAAGAATTAACTTAGTACTTAGAAAGGGGGGAATTG
>NW_008677908.1:0-744 GCF_000695815.1 Acanthisitta chloris | reverse complement strand
AGGCCCTGCAGGACATCCCCCCATACACCGAGATCACCTGCTTCTACGGGGAAGGATTCTTTGGGGAGGGCAACAGGAACTGCGAGTGCCACACCTGTGAGAGGTACCCCAAAACCCCGGGGGGTCCCCAAAACCCTGGGGGGTCCCCAGAACCCCGGGGCATTCTGAAACTCAGGGGGGTCCCCAAAACCCTTGGGGGCTCAGGGAACCTTGGGTGGAACTGGAACAGGGATGCACACACACCTGGGGGGGAACTGCAGTCATGAGTGCCACAGCTGAGAGAGGTACCCCAAAACCCTGGGGGTGTCCCCAAAACCCTGGGGGAGTCAGGGAACCTCGGGAGGAACTGAAATGGATGCACACACACCTGGGGGGGAACTACAGTTGTGAGTGCCACACCTGTGAGAGATACCCCAAAACCCTAAGGGGGTCCCAAAATGCTGGAGGAGCCCCAAAGCCTGGAGTGGGGGGATGTCAGGGATCCTGGGGCAAGTCAGGGAACGTTAGGGGGAACTGGAATGTGGGGGACAGGGAACGTTGGAGGGAGACATGCACCTGGGGAGGGCTTAAACCTTGGGGTGAGCCCCAAACTCCCTGGGGGGGGACCCCAAAACCCCTGGGGCAGGTGAAACCTGGGGGAGAGGGACGTACACCTGGAATCTGAGGCTCAACCTAAGGGAAATCCCAAAACCCACTGGGGGGGCTGAAACCCACCCCAAAACCCACGGGGGCCCCCAAAGCCCA
>NW_008677907.1:7968-11081 GCF_000695815.1 Acanthisitta chloris | reverse complement strand
TTTTTCCCCCTCCCTCTCCCCAAGCTTTGCCTGGACACACAAAAGGGATTTTTTTTCCCTTCCTTTTCATTTCTAAGTCGGGGAAGCGGCGCTGAAGCCGAGGGGAGTGGGATGTGTGCTGCTTGGCCCCCATCTTCCCCGGGAGGCTGGAAAACCTCCCCTCTGGAGCTGGGGGGCTTCCTGGGGTCCCTTCCATTCAGGGCTGCTCCTCGCCCTCGCTTTGGATATGCCAAACCATGTTTAGGGACACTTTTATCACGGAGAGACACAGCCCCAGCCCTCGGCTTAGCGATGAAAAGGCTTTTGAAAGCTGATGTTCCCTGTCCCCTTCCTCTCCAGAGCCTCACACCGACCCCCTCCACGCCAGCTCCGGCCTGGCCTTAGCAGCATCTCTGCTCCAGAGGCAGGGAAAAGCGGTACTTATGCCTAAGGCTTTCAGCAAAAGAGCAAGATGTGGCAGCTCCTGCCTGCAGGTCTGTGCTGGAGAAAGAGGCTTTGGTGGGGGGACATGGGGCTCTGGCCAGGATGGGGAGCTGAGAGGGTGGAGGAGCTGGGAATTTGGGAATTGGGTATTTTTCTCCATGTCATGCTGTGGTTTCTTCCATCCCTGGTCTCCTGAGTGCTTCTGTGCCTGCCTTTGGTGCCTGGGTGGGATTCCCTGGCCCTGGTGTCCTGTCCCTCCCTACAAACCCACTCTGTGCCATGGGCAGACAGAGGGCAGTGTGTGCTGGTGGCTCTCCACGTGGCTCCTCCTGCTGTGCTGTGGGGGAGGGAGGAAAGTGAGGTCCAACAGGAATGAATTCTTGCTTCTTGCCCCAAAAGAAAGTCCTTTTGAGGGTTCCTGGGCCAAGCACAAAGCCGTGTGCAGACTGCTGGGAAGATCCATGGGGACTCCAGGCTGGATCATATGTGCAGACAGGTCATGGAATCACAGAATTTTAGGGTTTGGAATAGACCTTACAGGTCACCTCATCCCAGCTCCCCTGCCATGGGCAGGGACACCTCCCACTAGGCAGGGTGTGTGGATGCAGGTGCTGCTGCCGTTCCTTGGGTAGCACTGAGGTTTGGATCATTCACACCATCCTCATCGAGGCAGAAGGTGCTTCTGGCTCCTCAGCAGGCACATGGTTCCTCCTCCCTCCATCCCTGCAGAGCTGGGGGAGAAGCTGGTGGCTTGTGAATGGCTGAAATGGCAGAGAAGAATGTGTCCCAGTGCTTAGAAATCATCCATCTGGTTGTGTTTGGGGCTAGCTGCACAGGGGCACAGGAAGGAGAAAGCTGGAGGCTGTTTTGTGCAGCTGCTGTCCTCGAAGTGGGGTGAGGTCCTGCTTTGGGCCTGTGGGTCCTCTGCCCCAGATTTGAGTGTGTTCATGCCAACACTGCTCCTCAGCCGTGGTTTTACCACTTTCTGAGGATTTTCTCTGCTTCCTTGGCAGTCCCTGTCCCTCTGGGGCAGCCTCCCCCTCCCTGGTGCCTGCACTCTGGGGATGCCCGTGGGCAGCTCTGGCCCCACCACGGCTTAGCCAGCCCTGCAGGTTGGGCTCCCTCCACCTCCCCTCCCAACTCACTCCAGCTCCTAATTGCGTTTGCTGCTCCTCTTTGAACTTGCTCCAGTTTTCCTATCTCTGGTAATGAGGTGCCTGGATAGAGATCCATTAATCCCCATGTCCTGGCAGCAGGGCAGTGTGAGGAGGAGCTCCGGGAGCAGCTCCCTGCCATGCTGGAGCTCTGGATCTCAGAATCAAAGAATCCTAGAATAGTTTGGGTTGGAAGAAACCTTTAAAGGTCACCTAGTCCATCTCTGTGCTATTAGCAGGGCTGCCTCATCCCTGGTAGTGTTCCAGGCCAGGTTGGATGGGGCTTGGAGCCACCTGGGCTGGTGGGAGGTGTCCCTGCCCATGGCAGGGGGTGGGATGGGATGAGCTGTAAGGTCCTTCCAACCCAAACCATTCCATGATTCCCTGATCTTCAACTCAGGTCACTGAGAGGTGTCCTGGTGGTGCCCTGCTGTGCTGGTGCCACTGTGCTCTGGCAGGGACCTGCCTGGGTGATGTGTTCTTCAGCTTCATCCTTGAACACAGTTCCCCAGTTTGTTCCTGGTTTGGTTTTGGGAGTGGTGGTGGTCCTGGCAGCCCCTTCTGTGTGTGATGGAGTGACCCCCAGGCAAACCTGCTCAGCCTTCAGTGCTCTCCAGGCAGATGTGATGGGCAGTACTGAGGTGTTCTTCCAGGTGGAAAAACACCTCTGGCACAGCCACCATATCCTTCTTCTCCCGTGAGTCTGATGACAGTGCTGAAGGCAGAGCAAGGCCCTGGTAGACATTTCCCCAGAAATCCACTGTGTCTGCTGTTTGTTGTGAGTCTTTAAGCCCTTCAATCCATTTTGGATGTAATAATGTCTGTAATCCCATCTAACTCCATCCTTGGACACAGTTCCTCTATTCATTCCCGGTTTGGTTTTGGGGATGGAGGTGGTCCTGGCAGCCCCTTCTGTGTGTGATGGGGTGCAGGAGTGTGGAGACCGAGAGGCAAAGCCTCACTCAGCCTTCAGTGCTCTCCAGGCAGATGTGGTGGCAGTGCTGAGGTGTTTTTCCAGGTAGGATCCCTCTCATATCCCTCTGCCATGTCCCTGGGCATGGCTGCTGTATCCCACCTCTCCCCTGAGCCCCTTCAGAGCCCTTGTCTGATGACAGTGCTGAAGTCAGAGTAAGGCCCTGGTAGACGTTTCCCCATAAATCCACTGTGCTTGCTGTTCATTGTGAGTCCCTAAGCCCTTCAATCCATTTTGGATGTAATAACGTCCGTAATCCAATCTAACGCCTCTTGGCAGCGGGATGCAGCCGGAGCGGATCTCTTACCCCGAACGCTGCCTCAAAACCCTTGTCTTGCATTTCTGTTTTTAGATGCAATTAGTCTGAACCTGGCAAGAGTTATTTGTTGTAGACCACAGTGCTGCCATGGCCCCGTCCCCACGCAGCGTCAGCGTTTCCCTTCCGCTTTTCACGGAGAAGGGGGTCACCTCCATCCTGCCAGGATCACCCTGCCTCCCTCTGGGGTGTTTTTGGGACATGTTGCCATACTTGCTGTTCTGGCTGTGCTCCTCCAGCTTCCGTT
>NW_008677907.1:3467-7941 GCF_000695815.1 Acanthisitta chloris | reverse complement strand
CTGCGGAGCCGCCGGAGCTCCTTCCTGCAGCCCTGGGTGTTTGGTAATTCCCTGCCTGGTGCCTTTGGATGGGGCCGAGCTGGGAGGGGGTGAAGCCCCCTGGGGTGCTTTGTCAGCCTGCCAGCTCTTGGCTGGCTCTCTGCTGATTGCATTTGAATGTGGCCCCTTTCATGTGCTCCTCATCTTCCGTCCCACAGCTCCTTTGGTGGAGAGGAGTTGAAAGCCCAAGTGCTGTTTGATGCCGTGATGAGAGCTGTGAACCTCTGCTGATAAAACCCCAATTAACCAACTTCCTCATCCGTCACCCGAACGGGCCATGTGCCACGTCCTTGCGCAACAGCTTGGGACATACTTGGGACCAGCAAAGCCATCCTGGTGACATCCATCTGGTTTGGGGGCTTTGCTGCTCTGTCCCATCCTGAGGGATCCTCCCCTTCCAGCCTCTGGCATGGCTGTCCCAGGGGGCACAGAGACCCCCAGGCATCTCCAGGAGCTGCAGCTGCACAGCCTATGGTGGGGCCAGTCTTCAGGGATGGTCATCTCCAAGGGCTGTGTGACACTGGAAGGGATTAGACTTGGTTCCTTTTGGATTAAACCTGGAGTGAGAGACTCCCATCCTCAGAATGGGATGGACTCATCTCCCATGGGGAGAGGGTCTCACCCACCCACTGTGCCAGCTCCCAGCTCCATCCCATCCCATCCTGCTGGCATCCATCTGGCTTTGGGGGTTTGCTGCTCCATCTCATCCCGTGGGGAGAGGGTCTCTCCCACCCACCTCCTGTGCCAGCTCTGGGATGGAATGGGATGGAGCTGGGAGCTGGCACAGGGGGTGGGTGAGAGCCTCTGCCCCAGGAGATGCTGTGTGGAGCCGGAGGGCTTGTGCTGAGACAAATGGGTCTCTAACAGTGTCTTGCTCCCAACTTCAAAGCCTGAGCACTGGACATGTCAAACCCAAATAATGGCCCTTAGACAACCCGCGGGTCCTTGTCTTGGAGCCTTGTCTGAAGACCGTGACCACAGTAAATGCGATTTTGTTGAGCCCTGTCCCTTAAGCCTCTGCCTCTTTTCTCTTCTCCTCCTCCCTCCTGACCTTTTCAGCTCAGCGCTGTCCCCGGACAGCCCCTGGCAGCTGATCTCATGGCTCAGCCTTTCACGGCCCTAATAGGGATGAAAAGCCCCATCAGAAAGGGCTGGTGTCCCGTGCTGGCCGGGAGGTAAATACCCCATGCTTTGATCTGCTCCGGGGCCTGACACAAAGACCCCTCCAGGCTCCAGTGCCCACTGCTCTCCGGGGCTGGGCAGCAGCCCTGGCAGAGCCAGGGGCTCTGGAGGCCTGGGAAGTATGCTGCCTGCATCCCAGGATGCCGTGCCCCAGGAGAGGTGATCTCCCAGAGCGGCTCTTCAGTGCTGTCACGAGCCATTAGTGGAAACTAAACCGTGTTTAACTCCTCAGTGCTCCTGAAAACAGGGGTGACGTGCAGAGGTGATGGCAGTGAGGAGGTGGCATCCAGCTGGCCCTGCTGCCTGATCATCTGCCTGGTCCTGCTCCATCCCCCCTGCCAGGGCAGTGGGACTCTGCCTGTGCCCCCAGGAGTGCCCACACTGCAGTTAGGTTTTGTGGAGCATCCCTTCTGCCCCCTCCTCATCCTCCCCTCCCAGCACGGGGGGCACAGAGACCCCTGAGCTTCTCCTGGAGATGCAGCTGCACAGCCCGTGGTGGGCCCGGTCTTAATGATGGTCACCTCTGAGGGTGACGCGATTAAACTTGGCTCCTTTTGGATTAAACTCAGAGTGAGAGACTCCCAAGGCAGGAGCAGCCCTTAGATTCACAAGGTCTTGAAACAAATCCCTGCATTCCAGTCCATCCAGGAGAGCTGTGCATGGATGAGTGCAGGCAGCTACTTCCTTGGCATATTGTTTTAAATAACCACTTGAAGTCTCTTTGCCCTGGCAGGGATGGTTTTGCTACTGCTGTGTGCTGCCTGTGCTCCTGATCCCACCTGGCAGCACAGAGCCACAGCTAATGGAGAGGGATCTGGGGGTGGCTGTTCCCCCTCTGTGTGGGGTCAGCCCTAATTTTGGGGTCAGAGAGGTCCCATCCTCCATCTGTTACTCAGGGAGGGGACAAATCCTCATCTGGATAGTCAGGGATAGATTTGGCATGTACTGGAAGCTTCCAGATCCTGTGTCTCAGGGTGTTGCTGGAGACCAGTGGGTCCACGTGCCGTGTCCTCCTGGAGCAGAGGGCTGAGAGCAGCTCTTGGGGTGCTGCTGGGTGTGCTCCCCGGAGTGATGAGTCAGCGAGCTTCTGCTCCCTGGGGAGCAGCGCTGGGAGCTGAGGGTGATCCTTCTCCATCCAGGCTCCTGTGGGTGTACAGCCGCTGTGCCCGGGCTGACTCCTCTCCCAGCCGTGGGGCTATTTGCATCTCTGAGCCAGGACTTGCACTGATGTCACTCCCCACTGCCAGCAGGTTCCTGCTGCTTATGCAGAGCTCCCCTTTAATTGCAGTGGGGTTTCCTCCCGGCTGGCCCGCAGCACCCGGAGCTCCCGTCCCTGCCAGGCACCTCCCTGGCTCCCTGCGCTCTCCAGGCAGCTGGGGCTGCCAGGAGATTTGCACATGAATCAGCCTCTCGGTCCCTGATGACTTGGGTTTGCTCTGGGCTCCTGGCGCTGAGGATGGAGCCAGAGCTCAGGGGGTGCTGTGGTGTTGGAGGGTGGCACTGCCCCTCTCCATCCCCTTCCTAGCGGATTCCTCAGCCATCTCACAGATGTTTTGCTACCTAAGAGGAGAGATTTACACCCTGTTAAAAGGCAGTAAGTGCTTTCCTCCCCTCCTGGCCCCAGTGGGGCCCACAAATGACTCTGGCAGAGCATCAGGTGGGGAATTACGTGGCACTTTCTTCCCAACCTGTAACCAGTTGCTTGGGGCGACCACAGAGACTGCACAAATCACCTTGTTCTTCCACTGACAAGCTGCTTTTTTTTTTCCGAAGGCATGGATAGACCTGAAGACAAAGGGCTTATTTAGTTCTGTGTTCCCCCTGAGCTGGGCAGGGAGACATGAGGAGCTTGCACAGCTCATCCATATGGACATCTCAGCAGTGCTGGTGCTGAAGGGATTGTGAGTGAGTCAGCAAGTCGAGGTCTTGCAACCAAAACGTGTTTTCCAGCCTGGATGAGGTTACCTGCAATCTAGCAGTGACTCTTAATTATGATGCTAATTAGGGGTGGTTATACTTTTCCACCAGAAAGCAGTTTCAGTGGGAAATTAGGTTTTCACTTAAGTGTTACTTGTGTTAAAGTGTCTTTTTCCATTGGATAATTCAGGGTTTGCCTGTTGTTCTCCCTCTGACCCAGGAAAGCACCTGAGAGGGCCCCAAACCAGCACTTGGGTCTGGCAGTGGAGCTGTAGCACATGAGGATGAGTGTGGTGTGTGGTGTCCTCCCACCTCACCCCCATACCTGGCTGGGGCTGCTGGACCTGTGCTGTGCTAGTGACCCTGCTGCTCCCTAGAACAGATGGGGCTAATTTAATCCTCTTACTGAATTCTGGGGGTGCTGACCCTGCCCAAGAGGAGACGAACCCCATCCCAGCCAGACCCACTGCGATGGGTTCCATTCCTATTTCCAGCAGTGCATTTGAACTGGGGATTTTCCAACTGTGTTGGCTGGAGCTGGGAGCACAGGCTGAGGGAGCTGGGGCTGTTCAGCCTGGAGAAGAGAAGGTTGTGTGGAGACCTCAGAGCACCTTCCAGGAGCTGAAGGGGCTCCAGGGAAGCTGCAGAGGGATCTATGTTAGGAGCTGCAGGGACAGGACAAGGGGCAATGGGCACAAATTGAAGGAGGGAAATTGAGGTTAGATGTGAGGCAGAAGTTTTCCCTGTTCTGGTGGTGAGACACTGTCCCAGGTTGCCCAGGGAGGCTGTGGCTGCCCCAGCCCTGGCAGTGTTCACAGCCAGGTTGGCTGAGCCTTGAGCAACCTGCTCTGGTGAGAGGTGTCCCTGCCCAGGGCGGAATTTGAGGCTGGGTGAGCTCTGAGCTCCTTTCCAGCCCCCAAAATTCCGTGATATGTTTCTATGATGTGATATGATGAGCTCCCTCACCTGCCCAGTACAGGTGTGGGGAGGCACAGATTGATCCCAGTTGGCTCCATGGAATCAGTGCTGGCTGTGTAGACCTGGCAGTGCCCCCAGTGCCAGGATGGTGAGCCTTGCAGGGCACCCCTGGGTTGTGGTGCTGGAGGAGCAGCCTCCTCCACTCTTCCCTTTTTCCACGCTGCCCCAGGAGGCCGGAGCAGCCCTAGAGCAGCCCAGGAGCAGCTCTGGAGCTGGCAGGAGGGGTGTGAAACCCTAGCCTTGCTGGGGCAGGCCGGGCTGGCTCGCACTGCATTTTGGGGGCTCCAGGGCCCCTTCCCGGTGCAGCTGCCTCGGGAAGGCTGGAGAGCTGCTCCCGGCCCTGCTGGCAGTGTGACAG
>NW_008677907.1:407-3381 GCF_000695815.1 Acanthisitta chloris | reverse complement strand
GTGTGGGGTGGGGGCAGCGAGGAAGTAATAGTGATGTTGGTAATAACAGTGATGCTGTGAGCAGGGGCTACGTGTCCCTGCTCCTGGGCAGGAGGAGGAGAAGGAGGAGGAGGAGAAGGGGCCCAAGCCATTCTCTGCTGAGGCCCCAGGGAGTTTGTGTGCAGTGGAGCAGGCAGGTGCTTTGGCTCCCTGACCCAGAAGTGGCTCTGTGGTCCTCCAGGGTGCCAGCCCTGGTTGGGATGGGGGAGGAAGGAGCCTGGTGCCCGTGGTGGGGTTGGGCACCTGTGCAGCACCTTCACCTCGGTACTGAGAGGGCATAGAATGATTTGTAAGAGCTGGAGGTGGCATGAGTTAGGTTTTTATTGTAAGCAGAGTCTGTTTGTGGATTCCTGCAAGGGTCTCTGGCAGTGGCTGAACACGCTGGAGCTGTGTGATGCACATAGGGGTGACCCCTAGGGTCTTGGAGGGGCTTTTGTTCTGTCTGGGTTGAGGCCACTCTGCCCCAGCTGCCCCTTGCTGGAGCTGGTGCTGCGGTGGGAGCAGGGTCAGACTGCAGAGCGCCAGTGGGTACCAGTGGGATGCTGCTGCTCCTCCCAAGGTGATGGAAACTCGAACCTGGTGCAGGTCTGGGGTGAGGGGGTGGTGGGGAAGGGGTCCAGGCTGTGGCCACGCCGTGCCTGGCTGGGGCTGGAGCAGGGCTGTGCTGCACAGATGGAAGAGTGATTAAGAGCAATAAAAGGAAAGAGACTTGGATTTGCTACAGTCTCAGCACATTAATTATGCTTTGGGGCCCAAATCATAACGCAGCCCTGCTAGAGGGAATCCAGAAGAGAAACCAAACAGCTTCCTCTGTCCAAGGCTGACCATTTAAGAGACCCTTGCCTTCATCTGCTGCCAGGTATTACTTCCAGCATCTTCCATCTGCCAAAACCCGAGTTCTCCTTTGAAATATTTTTAGGGGAGGAAGAAAAGCAGCGCTGACAGTGAGTGCTGGCAGTGGGAAGGCAGCAGGACGCACTGGGGACAGGCAGCAGGGTGCACTGGGACACCACATGGCATCTCCTGCTTGGAGGGGGTGTGGGGGTGGTCAGTCAACTGTCCTGGCTGTCTGGCGTGTGTCACCAGGCTGGGCCTTGCTGTGAGTGATGCCAGGAGTGGAGGTCCTGCCTGTGCTCCCATGCCGGCTGAGCATCTCCTCTAAATTGACAAGCAATTACATGGTTAATGGTATCAATGTTAAATCCTTATCACTCAGCAGCCTCGGGCTTAATGCTTCATTAGGGCAAAGGCATCTAATGGCTCTGGGGGCTGGGAGCTGCCTTTGCTCTCAGTGAAGTCCAGAGGCTGTTCTGCTCTCCCAGTCCTACAGCCAACCTGCCTGTCCCAATGGAATGGAACAGGGCAGGAAAATGCTACTGTGTGTTCTGTGTTGCTGGGGCTGTCTGGGCCGAACCTCACTGATGGGGTGGGTGGAGCTAATTGTTTGGGACCTGCCAATTCCTGTTCCGTGGGTATTCCCAGCTGCTTGCCTGACTGACTGGATCAAGCCTTGCTGATGCAATGTGTGGAGGTGACAGTGCTGTTTGGGACCTGCCATTTCCTATTCCCTGGGTATCCTATTCCCTGCCTGACTTCCCTCATCGTGTCACAGCTCTGCCTGGAGCTGCCTCCCTGCAGCCACTTCTCCCAGGCTCAGCGCTCTCCCACCTCTCCTGCAGCTGCTGCTGTGCCTGTGAATTTAACCTTTTCTTCCTGTGTCACCATGGGTTTGCCGACTCTGGATTCCATCTGTGGTTGGGGATTGGTGGTGTCACCCCCGCTCACCCCTGAGGTGCTTCAGGAACACAGTGAGTGCCTCCTGGATCCCATGTCTCTGCTGGAGTGGGGCTGGCCTGATCCTGGAGCCTTCTGCTGGGGCTTCTTCCACGGGAGAGCAGGAATTGGAGCGTGAGGAGCAGCTCTCCATGGCTGAGCTCTGTGGGAACCACACTGGAGGATCCTGGACCCCCGACCACCTCTGGACCTGCTGTCAGCACATCACCCTGGCCCTTGGGGTTGTATTGGACCCACCAGCCCTTGGACTAATCGCCATTCCAGTGGGATTTTGGGATTTTGACCTTTGGAAGCCCAACCAGCCGCGTGGAGCACCCAGCTTTGCACTGCCTGTTGTGGATCTATACGGAGCGTGGCAATGCTCCAGAGGCTGTTCCGAGACCATCGCTGTGGGTTTTTCAAACTCTTCACCCTTTAGCTGCCTCGTTTTATGTTCCTCAAGCAACTGCTTCATTTTCCACCTGGCTCCCTGGCAGGGCTGCTGTCTCCCTCATCATTGCCAGGAGCAGAACAAGAAGAACCTTCGTGGCCAAGTGCTGCGTGCGGGGCGGGAGGAAGGATGCTCAGCTGTGTCCCCTTGGCTGTCCCTGTGGCTCCAGCTGCCCTCCCTGTGGCTTCAGCTTCTGTCCCTGGCGCTCCAGCTGCTCCCTCTGTCCTCTTTGGACCTTTAGTGTCTTTGCTGTATCCAGACACGGCGTCTCCACAGCTATTTGGAGGAACTGCTGTCACTGTTGCCTTCGTGGGATCTCCTGGTTCCTCTCACTCAATCCACACTTGCCTCGTTTTTTGTATGATTAGGTAATTATTTATGGATAAGACCTTTTCAGGTCCCTCTCAGGCTGGTTTGGACTGCCCTGCTCTCTCCAGAGGAATCTCTTCCTAATGGATCCATCCGTGGCGTGGAGCTGGGAAACTGGGAAACTGTTAATGGAGCTGCTTCAGGGCTGTAACTGGGATATATTCATTCACTCCTTCCACCCCGAACCAGTGCCTCTGGCCTGGGAGAACAGTGCTGCTGTGCTTTCCACCGGAGTTCTCTCTCTCCCCGAGCCGTTTTTACGGGGAGCCTGAGCCCAGGCCCCTCCCGTCTGGATTCCGAAGGGCTGGTGCAGGCTGCCGGAGGCGTTCCTCAGCATTCCCG
>NW_008677907.1:0-359 GCF_000695815.1 Acanthisitta chloris | reverse complement strand
GATCCCAGCCGCCTGGACCCGGCGCTCCGTGCTGGGAGCTGCTGCAGAGGGCAGAGTTCGGCTCCCAGCCCCGCGGCACCCTGCGCTGGGAGGCGTTCACTGGTGTTCCAGGAAAGAGCCTTGACTGCGCTGGGAAAGAGCTGGTGGACTTGGAGCCTGTGTTGCAGTGGGATCAGGGTGTGCTCTCTGGAGTAACCCAGTGTGGAGGCTGATGGATGCACCCAAGGGTGATGCTGTGGGGAGTGCAGAATCGTGGAATCATAGGGTCTTAGGGGTTGGAAAGGAGCTTAGAGCTCACCCAGCCCCAACCCCTGCCCTGGGCAGGGACACCTCTCACCAGAGCAGGTTGCTCAAGGCTC
>NW_008677906.1:0-370 GCF_000695815.1 Acanthisitta chloris | reverse complement strand
ACACTCCCTGTCAAGGCAGGGGCACCTAGAGCAGGTTACACAGAAACACATCCAGGTGGGTTTTAAATGTCTCCAAAGAGGGAGACTCCATGACCTCCCTGAGTAGCCTATGAAGTTTATACAGATGAAATACCACAGAAAACAATTGAATTCCAGAGATAAACCACTGTTTATCCTTCTGTATAAGGACTGCCTTTTTTTGTTGTTGTGTGTATGGTGTTTGTTTGTTTGTTTGCTTTAGAATAGTGAAACTACTTAGCCATGAGCTTAGACACATACACGGATGGGAACAACTTGGTATTAGTGTTTCACCGCAGTGTTTTTAAGTACAGTCTTCTCATTATGTTCATACAGTGTACTGCATTTCAGT